>NC_061508.1:272118346-272147804 GCF_022539505.1 Lolium rigidum
CGTGGTGAACAAACGAGATGCCATAGGATGGCTTAGGTTGGGGCCGAATGGACGCAAGAGGATTCGGGGGAGGGTTTGTGATTAGATGGGATGAACTTCCGGATGGTTTCCTCAAGAACTTAGCCAAGGCTAGAGGTTGAAGAAGAAAGACATAAGGAAGAACTCGCTCTAGATCATCTTCTCTATTGATCTCAACAGGTTACAAGTTTCTCAGTACAAGTTCTTCTGTGTTCATGTGTCCGTCCGTAAGAGGGGCTGCCCCTCTCCTTATATAGGGGAGAGGTGGCTTACAGGGCAAGAAACCCTAATGGCATCTTTGACTAGACAAACTACTTTACAAAGCTACTTTAATCATAGAAGACACCGGAGTCCTCTTTAATCGGGGATGCCGACGTCCTCCGGCTTCTTTGACCGTCATCCTTCTATTTATCGTCAGCCCTTCGTCTAAAGTTACTTTGCTTAGCTCATCCTTGTCTTCTAGCTATGGAGAGAATCTTTGACCAGATCCTGCCGACCTGCTCTTCTTTCCGGTAACCCGGTGTCTTCTTATCCGGTTCCGGCATACCCCTCTTGGGGATACCGGCTTAGCCTCACTTAGCTAAGTTCTTATCTCTAAGTTCCGGTACGAACATTAAACCGGTATCTTGATGGCTCAAACCATCCGGTTTGGCATGCCTTTGGCATACCGGGGGTCATCCCCCCAACATTAGTCCCCGAAGCTGGTATAGTCTGGCGGATCCTATCCAACAGACCATGCCAGGTTCTTTTATTTTAGGATACCGGTTTAATCTATCCGGCCTTAGGCTTGGATCCGGCATCTTTGCCCAGGTCATCGCTATCTCTTCTTCTTAAGACATTATCCGGTGTCTTATCCTCCGGCATCTTAGTCATTAAACACTTCCTCGGCGACGTCGAGAATATCTCGGGCCCCGCGCCTGTCAGTGACATGCGCACTGTGGATCGACGCGCCAGTGTCAGGGGTCACTTCCCTTCGGCTTCTGCGCGCGCATTAACTGCTTCACAGCGAATCCCAACCGCTTCACTGGATCCGTGGGCACCTCCCCGTGGCTTATTACTTTTCGCGTGTATCACCGTGCCACGTGGCGGCCCGTGGAGCGAACCGTCGCGGCCCACGACCCAAACCGCCGAGGCCCAGCGGTTTTCGGCCCACATCTCCCTCTTCCTTTATAAGGGGGAACCGCTTCTCCTTCTTCCTTTCCTCGCATTCTCCAGTTCCTCGCGCACAAGTACTTCTCGCTCTCTGCGCCTCCGCCGCTCCGCTTCGCCGCCTGAGCTCCGCCGCCCAGCGAACCTTCGATACTGCTTCGCCGGACGTCGCCGGACTTCGTCGCGCGAAGAACTTCTGCAGCGCTTCTGCCCCGCCGCGGCATTGGTGCTTCTTCGAGCTTCTTCTCACCTCGCCGCCGACGGACTACCTCGCCGGCCTTTGGCTCGTCGCTCCTCCGGCGAACCTCTTCCTCAACTACTCCGCCGCCTCAGGTTAGGCTTAATCTGGATTTACTCCTCTTTCGCTTGCTTTCTAGATCTCGACTCGGTAGTGTATTTACTTCTTCTTTTTCTTGCTTTTTCTCTCTTTCGTAGATCTTCACGCGGGGGTGTCTTGTGGGATTCTTGTTTCTCTTCGTCAAATTCCATGTCTAGTATGGAATCCTCCTCTACTTCTTCTTCTGCGTCTTCCTCTGCTAGCCGGCGTAGCAGATCTTCCGACGGGCTTTCCGCCGATCTTGCCCGGATGGACGCCAAGTCCGGTAGCAATCGTTCATCCGGTAGCAATCATGCATCCGGTAGTTCTAGCGAAGGTTCCGGTATGGATTCTTCCGGTATCACCCGTGGGGCCTGGATGGGCTCCAACGTTACTAAGTTTGAGATTGACTGGCTATACCGGTCCAGGAGGATTCCGGAAGGAGTGACCTGCCGGCTTCCTCGCGACGAAATCAAACCGGTGCCCGAACCCGGTGAACGAGTCGTTTTTCTTGCTCACTTTGAGCGCGGCTTCGGCCTTCCTGCGTCCGATTTCTTCCGGCGCTTCCTTGATTTTTATCAACTTCAACCTCACCATCTCCCTGGCAACGCCATTTTTTACCTCTCTTGCTATGCCACCTTCATGGAGGCTTACATCGGCATTCGTCCCACTCGTGAGACGTTCGCCCGCTTCTTTGCTCTTCGGATCAATTCCGTTCAGGGCAAGAACATTCCTAAACCCAAACCCCCCGTTCAATGCGGGTCTTGCATCATCGGCTCCCGTCAAGGGAGCCCCTTTTTTAAGTTCTCCGGTCTCGAGTCATGCCGGCTATGGCAAGGGACCTTTTTCTATGTGAAGAACAAGGGCGCCCCGGACCTTATCAACCTGCCGCCCTTCAATCCGGCGCCGCCCACGAGGGCCAGCTGGAGCTACATTCCGAAGGACTCTCATATTGAGACCAACCGGATTATACGCTTTATGAGGCAATTGATGAAGGACACCAACATCTGCTCAGACGATATCATCCGCGCCTTTATCTCGCGCCGGGTGCTTCCGCTCAAGCGCCGCATGCACAAGATGAGCGAGATGTACGGTCCCGGTGATCCTACAAAGATCACCGGAATTCCCCTTAGCAAGAAGGACGTTGTCCTCAAGGCCGGCCAGATTTGCCGGACCGCCATGCCGGAGGATCGGGAATGGGGCCTTCGGCCTCTCGGTTCCACTAACCCCCGACCCAAGATGTAAGAAGTTACGCAACTCGGGTCGGCATACCGGTAACTTTTGCATTGTGATTAACCCCTTTTTATCTTTCTTGTTCTTTCAGGCCAAGGACCGTTTCCCCGGCATCGAATCTGACCGACGAGGCCCTGCCCAGAAGCGAGGTTTGGACAAGTTCGACCCCGACCCCGTCATCTATTGGAGGGATCTAAAGATGGGCAAGACCGCAGCCTCGCGCCTCGGCAGGTCTCCGCCGGAGCCCGCTGGTTCGTCCGACGACCTGACCATGCTTGAGGTAGTTTCTCTATTTGACTTCTCATATTTTACCATCGTCGTTCCTCTGTAGATCCTTCCTCAACCAACATCAACCCGCAGATTCACGAGCACGCCACCCCGCTGCAGGCCGAGGTTGGCCGGGAGTTCCTGGACAACCTCGTCGTCGGGGGCAAGAAGAACAAGACCCCGGCGTCGGATGCCGGGCCAAGCCAAGAGCCTCCGGCCAAACGCTTCCGGACCGAGCCTTTTGCCGGGAAGCAAGTAGGCACGAGGCGCTACAAGAGCAAACAGATGCCCACTTCCTCCGGGTAAGACCTGTTCCTTTGCTTTTCTTGTTCTTGCCAAGTCTTTTCCAACTGCTTTTTCCAATTCTTTCTATTTCTCCTTTTCAGCCCTGCGCTCAAGCTTGGGCCTAGGACTGAGGGCTCTGCCGGCTCCGCTGGAACCTCAACCCCTCCTCCTCGTTCAAGCCCGACACCATCTGGTGCCGGCAACATCTCTGCCTCCCCTCCGGGGGGCACTACAAGTTCGGGGCGCGCGGCCCCCAAATCTCCTGATCACCGCGCGGAGGAGGATCTTACCTCCCCTCCAGAGACTCAAGATACCGGCGCCAGCAACATCGGCGCCGAAGAAGAAGCTGCCGGGCGGTCGGAACCTTTGGTTCCTTCCGTCCAGAAAAAAAGAAGAAGAAGAAGAAGAAGAGTTTACGCTCTTCCCCCTCCAAGGCCGTGCCGGAAGCTTCCGTGCCGGCCTCCTCTACCTCAGCGCCAGAAGCTCCAGCGCCTGACGCCACGCCAACGCCGCCGCCGGAAACTCCTGTCCCTGAGGCGACGCCAACACCTCCGCCGAGCCAGGGACTTCCCGCAACCACGCCGATGCCGCCGCCGGCAGCCCCCAAGACCACTAAGCGCCTCAAGCCGGGGGAGTCGCGCGGAAAGGCCGTGGAGGCGCTCAGCGGCTCGCGGTCCTTGGTGCTGCACGTCGGGCCCGCCGCCGCCGCGGTCTCGGAGAAACCTTCCGGCCTCCTGGGCCGGATCGTTGAGCTCAAGCGCGAGGGCAAGGAGCTGGGGCACCTTCTCCCCTACGCCGAGAAGTGGAACGCGGCGGACATCTCCGCCGCCACGAAGGGCTTGGGGAAGGACCGCCTTCCGGCGCCGGATCCGGCTGGGCCGCGGTCCACTGAAGAACACTTCATGCGACTCAAGCGAGCCGTGAAGGAGTTCGACGAGTGCACGGTACGACGCCACCGAGCAATGTCGTGGTAAGTTTCTCCAATCTCCTTGTAATTTTTGCTGATGCCGGTTTGTTTCTTTCCGGATCTTGTCTATCCTCCCAGTCCCCGAGTTTCGTGTTGAGAGCGCAGCTCTTAGCGCGAAACTTTAACTAGAAAGGCGCAAAACCGGCATAGCCAGTCCCCGAGTTTCGGGTTAAGATCTTCGCTCTTAGCGCGGAACTTTAACTAGAAAAGCGCAAAACCGGCATAGCCAGTCCCCGAGTTTCGGGTTAAGATCTTTATTCTTAGCGCGAAACTTTAACTAGAAAAGCGCAAAACCGGCATAGCCAGTCCCCGAGTTTCGGGTTAAGATCTTTATTCTTAGCGCGAAACTTTAACTAGAAAAGCGCAAAACCGGCATAGCCAGTCCCCGAGTTTCGGGTTAAGATCTTTATTTTTCCTTTCTCATAATTATCTTCCTTTGAACAGAGCACCGCTGATGCCCGGAAGCTGCTCTTTGAGGAGCTTCTGTGGGAGCACCGAGATCTTGCTGAGGCCCACAGCCACTGCCAAGGTTTGTTTTCTTCTTCCGGCATCTTTTCACCGAGAACTTTTCCTCTTTCCTTGTTACTTACTAGCTTTTCGCGTAACAGCTATTCCGGAAGCCTCCCTTGAGGCCCTCAAGGTCCAGGTTGCCGCACTCCAAGGTACCCTTTTTGTTTTCCGGTTAACTTGCTTTCTCCGCATCGTATTGTGTGAGCGCAATTTTGCTAACACTTGCTTTCCGATTTTTAGCTGAGAAGGAAAAACTTGTCCATAAGCACCAGGAGGAGCTAAGCGCCCAGCAGACCCGCTACGGGGAGCTCAAGCGTCAGCATGATACTATAATAAGTATATCGGGTTCATCAAAAAGAAAATTATCTCGGGTCATGCTGGCGCGTAGTTGACGTGGGAGTTAGAAATCTTTGTGGTGTAGCTTTTCTTCAGTTCCCCGGCAACGGCGCCAGAAAAGTAGCTTGATACGCGTACAGCATGCGTCCGTTGGGAACCCCAAGAGGAAGGTGTGATGCGTACAGCAGCAAGTTTTCCCTCAGTAAGAAACCAAGGTTTATCGAACCATTATGAGCCAAGAAGCACGTCGAAGGTTGATGGCGGCGGGATGTAGTGTGGCGCAACACCAGGGATTCCGGCGCCAACGTGGAACCTGCACAACACAACCAAAGTACTTTGCCCCAACGAAACAGTGAGGTTGTCAATCTCACCGGCTTGCTGTAACAAAGGATTAGATGTATACTGTGGATGATGATTGTTTGCAGAAAACGAGTAGAACAAGTATTGCGATAGATTGTATTCGATGTAAAAGAATGGACCGGGGTCCACAGTTCACTAGAGGTGTCTCTCCCATAAGATAAATAGCATGTTGGGTGAACAAATTACAGTCGGACAATTGACAAATAGAGAGAGCATAACAATGCACATACATGATATGATAAGTATTGTGAGATTTAATTGGGCATTACGACAAAGTACATAGACCGCTATCCAACATGCATCTATGCCTAAAAAGTCCACCTTCGAGGTTATCATCCGAACCCCTTCCGGTATAAAGTTGCAAACAACGAGACAATTGCATTAAGTATGGTGCGTAATGTAATCAATAACTACATCCTCGGACATAGCATCAATGTTTTATCCCTAGTGGCAACAAGCACATCCACAACCTTAGAACTTTCCGTCACTTTCCCAGATTTAATGGAGGCATGAACCCACTATCGAGCATAAATACTCCCTCTTGGAGTTAAGAGTAAAAACTTGGCCGGAGCCTCTACTAATAACGGAGAGCATGCAAGATCATAAACAACACATAGGTAATAGATTGATAATCAACATAACATAGTATTCTCTATCCATCGGATCCCAACAAACACAACATATAGAATTACAGATAGATGATCTTGATCATGTTAGGCAGCTCACAAGATCCGACAATGAAGCACATAAGGAGAAGACGACCATCTAGCTACTACTATGGACCCATAGTCCAGGGGTGAACTACTCACTCATCACTCCGGAGGCGACCATGGCGGTGAAGAGTCCTCCGGGAGATGATTCCCCTCTCCGGCAGGGTGCCGGAGGCGATCTCCTGAATCCCCCGAGATGGGATTGGCGGCGGCGGCGTCTCTGGAAGGTTTTCCGTATCGGGGCTCTCGGTACTGGGGGTTTCGCGACGAAGGCTTTAAGTAGGCGGAAGGGCAACGCGGGGGGCCACACGAGGGCCCCACACACCAGGGCCGCGCGGCCAAGACCTGGGCCGCGCCGCCCTGTTGTGGCGGCGCCTCGTGGCCCCACTTCCTTTCCCCCTCGGTCTTCTGGAAGCTTCATGCAAAAATAGGACCCTGGGCATTGATTTCGTCCAATTCCGAGAATATTTCCTTACTAGGATTTCTGAAACCAAAAACAGCAGAAAATAGCAACTGGCTCTTCGGCATCTTGTTAATAGGTTAGTGCCGGAAAATGCATAAATACGACATATAATGTGTATAAACATGTAGATATCATCAATAATGTGGCATGGAACATAATAAATTATCGATACGTCGGAGATGTATCAGCATCCCCAAGCTTAGTTCCTGCTCGTCCCGAGCAGGTAAACGATAACAAAGATAATTTCTGGAGTGACATGCCATCATAACCTTGATCATACTATTGTAAGCATATGTAATGAATGCAGCGATCAAAACAATGGTAATGACATGAGTAAACAAATGAATCATAAAGCAAAGACTTTTCATGAATATTACTTCAAGACAAGCATCAATAAGTCTTGCATAAGAGTTAACTCATAAAGCAATAAATCAAAGTAAAGGTATTGAAGCAACACAAAGGAAGATTAAGTTTCAGCGGTTGCTTTCAACTTATAACATGTATATCTCATGGATATTGTCAATGTAAAGTAATATAACAAGTGCAATATGCAAGTATGTAGGAATCAATGCACAGTTCACACAAGTGTTTGCTTCTTGAGGTGGAGAGAGATAGGTGAACTGACTCAACATAAAAGTAAAAGAAAGGCCCTTCGCAGAGGGAAGCATTGATTGCTATATTTGTGCTAGAGCTTTGGTTTTAAAAACAAGAAACAATTTTGTCAACGGTAGTAATAAAGCATATGTATCATGTAAATTATATCTTACAAGTTGCAAGCCTCATGCATAGTATACTAATAGTGCCCGCACCTTGTCCTAATTAGCTTGGATTACCGGGATTATCGCAATACACATGTTTTAACCAAGTGTCACAAAGGGGTACCTCTATGCCGCCTGTACAAAGGTCTAAGGAGAAAGCTCGCATTTGGATTTCTCGCTTTTGATTATTCTCAACTTAGACATCCATACCGGGACAACATAGACAACAGATAATGGACTCCTCTTTAATGCATAAGCATGTAGCAACAATTAATGTTCTCATATGAGATTGAGGATATATGTCCAAAACTGAAACTTCCACCATGATTCATGGCTTTAGTTAGCGGCCCAATGTTCTTCTCTAACAATATGCATGCTCTAACCATTAAATGAGTGGTAAATCTCCCTTACTTCAGTACAAGACGGACATGCATAGCAACTCACATGATATTCAACAAAGAGTAGTTGATGGCGTCCCCGAGAACATGGTTATCGCACAACAAGCAACTTAATAAGAGATAAAGTGCATAAGTACATATTCAATACCACAATAGTTTTTAAGCTATTTGTCCCATGAGCTATATATTGCAAAGGTAAAGGATAGAAATTTTAAAGGTAGCACTCAAGCAATTTACTTTGGAATGGCTGAGAAATACCATGTAGTAGGTAGGTATGGTGGACACAAATGGCATAGTGGTTGGCTCAAGGATTTTGGATGCATGAGAAGTATTCCCTCTCGATACAAGGTTTAGGCTAGCAAGGTTATTTGAAACAAACACAAGGATGAACCGGTGCAGCAAAACTCACATAAAAGACATATTGTAAACATTATAAGACTCTACACCGTCTTCCTTGTTGTTCAAAACTCAATACTAGAAATTATCTAGACTTTAGAGAGACCAAATATGCAAACCAAATTTTAGCAAGCTCTATGTATTTCTTCATTAATGGGTGCAAAGTATATGATGCAAGAGCTTAAACATGAACACAACAATTGCCAAGTATCAAATTATTCAAGACATTTTAGAATTACTACATGTAGCATTTCCCGATTCCAACCATATAACAATTTAACGAAGAAGATTCAACCTTCGCCATGAATACTATGAGTAAAGCCTAAGGACATATTTGTCCATATGCAACAGCGGAGCGTGTCTCTCTCCCACACAATGAATGCTAGGATCCATTTTATTCAAACAAAACAAAAACAAAAACAAACCGACGCTCCAAGCAAAGCACATAAGATGTGATGGAATAAAAATATAGTTTCGGGGAGGAACCCGATAATGTTGTCGATGAAGAAGGGGATGCCTTGGGCATCCCCAAGCTTAGACGCTTGAGTCTTATTAGAATATGCAGGGGTGAACCACCGGGGCATCCCCAAGCTTAGAGCTTTCACTCTCCTTGATCATATTGTATCATCTCCCTCTCTTGATCCTTGAAAACTTCCTCCACACCAAACTCGAAACAACTCATTAGAGGGTTAGTGCATAATAAAAATTCACATGTTCAGAGGTGACACAATCATTCTTAACACTTTTGGACATTGCACAAAGCTACTGGACATTAATGAAACAAAGAAATTCATCCATCATAGCAAAAGAGGCAATGCGAAATAAAAGGCAGAATCTGTCAAAACAGAACAGTCCGTAAATATGGATTTTATTGAGGCACCAGACTTGCTCAAATGAAAATGCCCAAATTGAATGAAAGTTGCGTACATATCTGAGGATCACGCACGTAAATTGGCATATTTTTCTGAGCTACCTACAGAGAGGAAGGTCGAAATTCGTGACAGCAAAGAAATCTGTTTCTACGCAGTAATCCAAATCTAGTATGAACCTTACTATCAACGACTTTACTTGGCACAACAATGCACAAAACTAAGATAAGGAGAGGTTGCTACAGTAGTAAACAACTTCCAAGACTCAAATATAAAATAAAAATACTGTAGTAAAAACATGGGTTGTCTCCCATAAGCGCTTTTCTTTAACGCCTTTCAGCTAGGCGCAGAAAGTGTGTATCAAGTGTTATCAAGAGATGAAGCATTGACAGCGGGGTTTGGAGTTTTCTCAACCATGCATAGTATTTTGGATACATAGGTTTCAGCGGCTCCCTTTTCATTAGTCTTGGGCTTGCTACTCTCATCAAACAAATTTTCAGGAACAAGCCAAGCATAATTATCATCTAGAGCTTCATGCATCGCTAGGAGCTTACATGGTATTGGTGCTTTAATCTCCCCACCATCATTAACACTATTACTGTACTTAATTCTATCCATATCCATTTTTTCAAGTGTTCTTTTAAAATCGGTGATCGTACCAAGCCTCTCATGCTTACTAAAAACTTTTCTAGCTTCTTTAGCTATATCTCGCAAATTCTCGCACTAAGACTTTTAGAACAAAATCTCTCTTCTCTCCCCGCTCCATATCAGAAAGTGTAAGAAACATGTGTTGTATCATGGGGTTGAGACTAATAAATCTAGCTTCCATCATGCGTACCAAACAAACAGAGGCATCTTCATAAGTAGGGACAGCTTTTGCAAGGGGTATATCTTTAAGATCTTCATTCATACTAACATGGGTGAAAAATTCTTCTATATTATCTCTTCCAATTATAGACCCTTGTCCCACAGGTATATCTTTTACAGTAAAATTAAAAGGAAACATGTTGAAATAAGTAAGCAAATGCAAGTAACTAATTTTTTGTGTTTTTGATATAGAGTGCAAGACAGTAAATAAAGTAAAGCTAGCAACTAATTTTTTTGTGTTTTGATATAATGCAGCAAACAAGAAAGTAAATAAAATAAAGCAAGACAAAAACAAAGTAAAGAGATTGGATTGTGGAGACTCCCCTTGCAGCGTGTCTTGATCTCCCCGGCAACGGCGCCAGAAAAGTATTTGTTGGCGCGTAGTTGACGTGGGAGTTAGAAATCTTTGTGGTGTAGCTTTTCTTCAGTTCCCCGGCAACGGCGCCAGAAAAGTAGCTTGATACGCGTACAGCACGCGTCCGTTGGGAACCCCAAGAGGAAGGTGTGATGCGTACAGCAGCAAGTGTTTTCCCTCAGTAAGAAACCAAGGTTTATCGAACCAGTAGGAGCCAAGAAGCACGTCGAAGGTTGATGGCGGCGGGATGTAGTGCGGCGCAACACCAGGGATTCCGGCGCCAACGTGGAACCTGCACAACACAACCAAAGTACTTTGCCCCAACGAAACGAGTGAGGTTGTCAATCTCACCGGCTTGCTGTAACAAAGGATTAGATGTATAGTGTGGATGATGATTGTTTGCGAGAAAACAAGTAGAACAAGTATTGCGATAGATTGTATTCGAGTGTAAAAGAATGGACCGGGGTCCACAGTTCACTAGAGGTGTCTCTCCCATAAGATAAATAGCATGTTGGGTGAACAAATTACAGTCGGGCAATTGACAAATAGAGAGAGCATAACAATGCACATACATGATATGATAAGTATTGTGAGATTTAATTGGGCATTACGACAAAGTACATAGACCGCTATCCAGCATGCATCTATGCCTAAAAAGTCCACCTTCGAAGTTATCATCCGAACCCCTTCCGAGTATTAAGTTGCAAACAACGGACAATTGCATTAAGTATGGTGCGTAATGTAATCAATAACTACATCCTCGGACATAGCATCAATGTTTTATCCCTACCGGCAACAAGACATCCACAACCTTAGAACTTTCTCGTCACTCGTCCCGATTTAATGGAGGCATGAACCCACTATCGAGCATAAATACTCCCTCTTGGAGTTAAGAGTAAAAACTTGGCCGCAGCCTCTACTAATAACGGAGAGCATGCAAGATCATAAACAACACATAGGTAATAGATTGATAATAAACATAACATAGTATTCTCTATCCATCGGATCCCGACAAACACAACATATAGAATTACAGATAGATGATCTTGATCATGTTAGGCAGCTCACAAGATCCGACAATGAAGCACATAAAGAGAAGACGACCATCTAGCTACTGCTATGGACCCATAGTCCAGGGGTGAACTACTCACTCATCACTCCGGAGGCGACCATGGCGGTGAAGAGTCCTCCGGGAGATGATTCCCCTGTCCGGCAGGGTGCCGGAGGCGATCTCCTGAATCCCCCGAGATGGGATTGGCGGCGGCGGCGTCTCTGGAAGGTTTTCCGTATCGTGGCTCTCGGTACTGGGGGTTTCGCGACGAAGGCTTTAAGTAGGCGGAAGGGCAACGCGGGGGGCCACACCAGGGCCGCGCGGCCAAGACCTGGGCCGCGCCGCCTTGTTTTGGCGGTGCCTCGTGGCCCCACTTCCTTTCCCCCTCGGTCTTCTGGAAGCTTCGTGCAAAAATAGGACCCTGGGCGTTGATTTCGTCCAATTCCGAGAATATTTCCTTACTAGGATTTCTGAAACCAAAAACTGCAGAAAACAAGAATCGGCTCTTCGGCATCTCGTTAATAGGTTAGTGCCGGAAAATGCATAAATACGACATATAATGTGTATAAAACATGTAGATATCATCAATAATGTGGCATGGAACATAAGAAATTATCGATACGTCGGAGACGTATCAGGTCACAACCACGTGGGGTCAAGGTGAGGGAAAGTTGGTCAATACCTCGGAATCTGTTACCACTATATCCCCGCCCCAAGTTCTAATGAGCAAGTGCGATTATTTTTTTTACTCCGTAGAAGGGAAATAGTGGTTCCTCTCCCCCGGAAACATATGCCCCGCATCTCCACCTCCTAGTATCGTAGTACTACTGCATCTTCTCCAAAAAACCCTCTTCTATCTCTTTCTCCCATTCACCCCTCTCTCCCTTGCATTAGATTACCGACTCCAATGAAGCAGAAGCGTAAGGTTGAGGAGATTCCTGATTGCTACCACCAGTCCATGGGGTGGGGCAACCTCCACTACCCACTGGTGGAGAACATAGCCGAGCGGGCGGATATCCTCGGCACTGGTCGCCTCGCTCGAGGCATGATCGGCATGCGGCATGCCATCCGCGGAGCGCATAAGGTTCCGTTCGGTGTACCGAGCCTGCTCCACGGCGACCCCGAGACATGGCCAGACGACCGCGACAATACTGTAAGAGTATTTATTTATTTACTCATCTCGTTTCAGCTTGTGTTTTTTCAATCAATTTTTCTTACTGCCAAACATCATGCATATATTTAGACTCAACATCATCACCTAATTTGGGAGTACTGTAAGGTTTGCTGCCTTCACTATGCACATGTACTCTTCGGAATTGCTTTATTTATCCATTGCATCTGTGCGTCAGTTCTGCACAATCCGCTCTTCATTCTGTCGAATACCTTGCATGCATAGACAATTTTAAAACAAATCCTATTTGCAGGGCATTCACGCGTTGCTGATGCCATTAGACAAGCCGACAGTTCCAGCATTTATCCATACCAAGGAGGAACTGGATGGACATGGACCCATGCACTGGGTGGGTTGTAACGGCGACTGGGTGGCATTTGTCCAGCAGGACGGGCACTTGACGATCCGCAACATATACATATCAGATACTATTATACCTCTTCCATCTCTGCAAGATGCAGGAATTTCTTTGGGCCCTACTCGTGAATGGTGGAATGCCAGCCCACCATTCCTCTTCAAATACAAAATAGATAAAAGTTTGGAACTGCTCAAAGTACGGATCGTCAAGAGGCCGTACAAAGATGATCTAGCAGGGCCATGGCATTACGAGGTAATCGTTGTATTTGACTACTTGATCGCTATCCTACAAGCGCCCCTAGAAAAGGAGTGGAAGATCCTGGGAAACCCCAAATTCTTTGAAGGAACCAGCTATGTCGATGCCATGGGCATTCCTGGATATGGTACAAGTTCACACCTGCATCGTGTATACGCAGTTACATATCCGTATGGAGATGTTCTGGTTTGGGAACCATATACCTGGGGTGAGTCTTTGTTTTATGTCTTAACTAGTAAATGGCATGCTGCACATGTTGGACCAATTACGATTCACAATACTGATGTAAGTTGCGTTCTAAATGTTGTTCAAACTTTCAATACAACTAGTAATTTGGTTATACCATCAAAATAAGTGTGAGCATACAGTTTAGAAATATGAACAAAAAATTGGAACCTTTCTTAATCACTATCAAGTGGGACGTGTGATATCGGTGTGAGACTGCTCTGATTTTTCTTCATAATGGAAACATGACGGTTCTAGAAACACGTGGACACTGGTGTGGTATTTTTTTCACGCGAATACCTCTAATCCCAACCGTTAGATTTTGGACACCAACAGTTGGAATTGCTGCTACATGTCTTGTTCAAAACTGGTGCCTTATAGTAGTAGAAGATAGAAGATAGAAGATAGAAGAGAAGAGATAATTTACAGTGTAGTTCCTACTTGCTGCATTGTGGTTGATCTTTGTGCATTGCAGGGACACATGCAGCCCCGCGTCTCATTGACGCCCCTGTCATTGAAGATGAAGAAGCAGAAGCGGCTGCAATTTTGGCTCAAATCGAGGGAGATGCTGTCATGGAAGATGATGAAGAAAATGTGGCTCAAGGCGATGGAGGTGCCGATGAAGATAATGATGCTGATGTAGAAGAATTAGAAGAAGAAGAATTAGAAGAAGAAGAATTAGAAGAAGACGAATTAGATGAAGAAGAATTAGATGATGAAGAATTAGATAATGATGGTGATAATCATAATGATGAAGATGAAGATGTATTTCTTGGATTTTCTGACCAGCGCACTTGGTTCCTGGCACCAATGAGAGCAGAGTCCATTACTGGTGAATCTGATCTCGCGTGGATTCAGGTTAAGGGTTATCGGCCCATCCTCGGTCCTCCAATATTACATATGGGTAACAAGCTGAGGTCTTATCCTTTGGTACGGTGCTACGTTTTCTTGAGATCTGCCCATACCTTGGACACTGTAGAAGAGGCAAGGTGGGAAAGATTGAACAATTTGAAGGGGCATTCTTTATTTCTTGGACTCAATCACCCAATTTTCATGCTACCCCCGCCAATCGACGCAGAGGCTGCAGAACCAGATTTCCAATTGTTCAAACCTGACCGTGTCTTTGCTACCCACAATCGCGCCCGTGATACATGGATACGTCCAAGGCCAAATTGGTGCAGAATGCACGTCAATGGAGGTCCTGCCATAGGCTCAAGATTGCAGTACAAAAAAGAGAAGATTGAACATAGAGCTGAAGCACCCATGTGGTTCGTCCCAACACTTCCACCTGTTTTTCCTTGAGAAATAAGAGACGGATGGTGACCTTATTTTATAGAGAAAACATAGTGTTCGTGAGCTTAACCTCATGAACATTCGCTGTTCGGTTTTTGGTGAAATCAAAATTTTGCAGAGATGAAGATCTTTGTTTGAATCCCGTGCTGAACATATTTTTCACAAATTAGCTACCCGTATTGTGATGAATACATGCTGGTTCGTTGTTTGGTGCAGTAGCAGACATGAAGATCTTTGTCCTGAATACCACAATGGACATCTTTTTTTCTTCAAAAATTAGCTAAGCTCGCGCTATTAGGCGCAAATGCCTAAGAGATTTGGTGCTCTTGGGCACCGAGTGCTCCTGCTATTTTAGAAAAAATAAAAAACATATTTATGTGTTTAAAAAAATTAGAAAACAAATCATGGTGTAGCTAATGAATTGTCCCATAAGCGTGCAAAATTTCAGTTTCAAATACAAAAAATTCTGGGCTACACAAAAATAACAAACGTGTGGATCCGGGTATGCATATTTCAGCATCTCCAAATTTCAACAGATTTTGTCTTTTTTGTGTAGTCTACAATATAAAGAATTTCATATTAAAATTTTACACGCTTGTAGGTTACTTTATTTATTATGTCTGCATTTATTTCCAGATTTTTTTGAAACAAATATGTATGATTTTTGATTTTTTTTAAACAGCAGGAGCACTGGTGCCCATGAGCCAAAGACACTTTTCGCAAATGCCTTCAGTAAAGGAACGGATGGTGACCTTATTTTATAGAGAAACCATAGTGTTCATGAAGTTAACGTCATGAACACACGCTGTTCGGTTTTTGGTGAAATCAAAATTTAGCAGAGATGAAGATCTTTGTTTGAATCCCGTGATGAACACATTTTTCCTAAATTAGCTACCCGTATTGTGATGAATACATGCTGGTCTGTTTTTTGGTGGAGTAGCGGACATGAAGATCATTGTTTTGAATACCACGCCGGACATCTTTTTTTCTTCAAAAATTAGCTAAGCTCGCGCTATTAGGCGCAAATGACTTCAGTAACGATCAGGGTTCCAGCGCTGCTCCATGTACCACATATTTTTTTGGTAAGGGTACCCCTATGTACCACCTTACCAATAAAAAGTTCTCAAAAAAACCTTACCAATAGAAAAAGGGCACGTCTAGCGAGCACGCGCGTGCTCGTTGGTTAATCTTGGCACACCCTTAAATAAGGAAAATTCATGCCCCATCCTCCAAAAGATATAAAAGAAAAGATTATGTACACGGTGGTAAGTGTACCGAAGGAAAGGCGTGAAATAATTTAGATTAATTTTCCTTTATAAATGTTCAAAATCGTATAATTTTGCACAAGATGTCGAAATTAAGATCCGCTTTCACTTTTGAATTTCTTGCGGTGAGCTCTTCAAAACTAGATCTCATTTCTATGTATTTTGATAAAGTTTTTTCTAAAGCAACTTCTACGTGCGACAAAGCAATTATAATGCAAGACGATGCAACTTTAGTGCGGGACGAAGCAACTTTGCTGCACAGCGTAAATCTACATTCACAATGAAAGTTGCATCGCTGGATGCCAAAGTTGCTCATCCATACATCAAAATTTATTCGGTGGACACCAAAGTTGCTTTGATGGACGCCAAAATTAGACCATCACAAACCAAATTTGCTCTCTCGAGTACCAAAGTTGCTCTGCAGGACACTAAATTTGCTCGGTCGGACGCCAAAGTTGCTCTGCAAGGTTAAAAAACTACGTCGCCGGGCGCCAAAGTTGCTATGCAGGGCACTTAAGTTCCTTCGTCACACATTGAAAATGCTCCGATTGACACCAAAATTGTTGTCGGGCATCAAAGTTGTGACTTCGTGTACCCAAAAGTGCATATGTTAGTTGCATATCAAAGTTGCTTTGTCACATACCAAAGTTATTTTGCTGCATAACAAAATTGCTTTGTCGCGCATCAAAGTTGCTTGTTTAAAAAATTCGTCGAAACATATGAAAATGTGGTCTAGTTTCGAAGCTCTCGTCGTGGGGATTGTAGAAGTGAAAACGGATTGTAATTCCGCCGCACGGTTTAAAAGTTACATTTTTTCAGAAAACGGCACCTGATATCAGATAGCTTACGCATCAGTTGTGCCCGGGACGTACGTCTGGCACGCGCCCGCCGGTTAGATTTCAGGATAGAAAAAAGTACTCGTACTGTACGGCAATCTACATGGTAATTTACGTGGGCCTACTAGCTCAAGAGATAACGGCCCAATACCTGCGTCCTCATCATTGAAATGCGGCCAGAGATCGAAAGAAAAAAATAATCCAAGAAAGGAAACATTTATTCTACATAGAGGATGACATGTGGGACCTATTTTGCAGCAGTGTCCTCAACGTTGACAAGGCGGCAGGGGATCGAAAGAAACGGCAAAGTAGCCCGAAATCAGGGGTCAAATATAAATTCGAGAAAGGAAACGTTTATTCAACAGTCAGGCTGACATGTGGGACCTATCTTGCAGCCGCGGCCACAACATTTATCATTCAGAGAGGATGACATGTGGGACCCACGAACCAGCATCGTTCTCGACGTTTCTCAAAGGGGGCAGGAGATCGAAAGAAAAAGGCAAGTAGCTCGAAATCAGGTGTCCAAAAAAATCCAAGAAAGGAAAGGTTTATCGCACATAGATGCTGACATATTGGACCCAATTTGCAGCAGCGTCATCAACGTTTCAAAGGCGGTGGAGCTCGAAAGAAAAAGGCAAATAGCCTGAAATTAGGGGTCAAAAATAAATCCAAGCAAAAGAAACTTTTATCGTACAAAGAGGCTGACATGTGGGACCCATGAGCCAGCAGCGTCCTCAACGTTTCTAAGGCGGCAGGCAATCGAAAAAAGGCAAATAGCCAGAAATTATGGGTCAAAAATAAAGTAGCCATAAATTAGGGGAAAAAACTCCAAGAAAAGAAAGTTTATTGTACATAGAGGATGACATGCGGGTCCCAAGGCGGCAGCTTACTCAACGTTTCCAAGGCGGCAGGGGAACAAAAGAAAAAGGAAATAGCCAAAAATCAGAGGGTGAAAAAAAATCCAAGAAAAGAAACTTTTATAGTTCATAGAGGATGACATGCGGGTCCCACGAGGCAGCAGCGTCCTCAACGTTTCCAAGGCGGCACAGGACCAAAAGAAAAAGAATGTATCCCCGCTGGGGCTGCATGGCCATCTGGGCTTTCTAACCCGCCGGACGCCTTTTGACTCGTACAATTTCAGCCCACTCCAAAAACAGGAAAGTCCTATGCTTCGCAAAAACAAAACAAAAACAAGGAGATTCAACATATTAGTTTGTTTACGTAAAAATAAAGATATAATTTATCCGTTTGCAATAGCTCACAGCGAAATACACTGTTTATTGTCTGCAAAATAAACAAGATATCACATGTTTCTTGTACGGGGAGGCCGACATCGGGACCCATGAGCCAGCAGCGTCGTCAAAGTTTTAAAGGCGGCAGGGGATCGAAAGAAAAAATAAATCAAAAATCAGTTGGTAAAAAAATCGAAGAAAAGAAACATTTATCGTTCTGAGGGGATTGACATGCGGGACCCATGTGGCAGCAGCATCCTCAACGTTTCCAAGGTGGCACGGGATCCAAAAAAAGGCAAAATAGCCAGAAATTAGGGGTCAAAATAACTCCAAGAAAAGAATTGTTTATCGTTCATAGAGGCTGACATGCGGGACCCATGAGCCGGCAGCGTCCCCAACGTGTTAAAGGCGGCAGGAGATCGAAAGACAAAGGCCAAAAATCAGTTGGTAAAAAATCCAAGAAAAGAAACATTTACCGTTCTGAGAGGCTGACATGCGGGACCCATGAGGCGAGCAGCATCCTCAACGATTCCAAGGCGGCAGGGGATCAAAAGGGGTCAAAAATAAATCCATCATAGGAAACTTTTATTGTTCATAGAGGATGTGGGACCGACCAGCCAGTAGCGTCCTCATCGTTTCAAAGGGGGCAGGAGATCAAAAGAAAACGGCAAATAGCCAGAAATTAGGGGCAAAAAATAAATCCAATGAAGGACACTTTTATTGTTCATAGAGTATGACATGCGGGACCCATGAGCCAGTAGCTTCCTCAACGTTTCTAAGGCGGCATGAGATCGAAATGAAAAGGAAAGTGACCAAATATCTTGAGCCAAAAATAATCTAAGGAAAGAAACTTTATTGTGCATAGAGAATGACATGCGGGTCCCATTTTGCAGCACCGGTCCGAAGGTTTCAAAGTCGGCATTAGATCGAAAGAAAAAGACAAGTGCCAAATATCAGGAGCCAAAAATAATCCAAGAAAAGAAACTTCTATTGTACATAGAGGATGACATGCGGGTCCCATTTTGCAGCCGCGGTCTCAATGTTTCCAAGGCGGCACATGACCAAAAGAAAAAGGAAGTAGCCAGAAATAAGGGTGTCAAAAAATCCAAGAAAAGGAATATTTCAATTGGGCTGCTTCTGGCCATCTGGGCCTTCAAACTATCCCGCTGGACGCCTTTTGATTCGTACAATTTCAGCCCATTCCAAAACAGGAAAGTCCTATGCCTCGCAAAAACAAAAAAAACAAGGAGATTCAACATATAAGTTTGTTTATGTAAAAATAAAGATTTAATTTATCCCTTTGCAATAGCTCAGAGCAAAATACATTGTTTATTGTCTGCAAAATAATCAAGATATCACATGTTTCTTATACGGGGAGGCTGACATCGGGGACCCATGCGCCAGCAGCGTCGTCAACGTTTTAAAGGCGGCAGGGATGGAAAGAAAAAATAAACCAAAAATCTGTTGGTACAAAATCCAAGAAAAGAAACATTTTCGTTCTGAGAGGATAACATGCGGGACCCATGAGGCAGCAGCATCCTCAGCGTTTAATGTTAGAGGCTGACATGTGGGACCCGTGAGCCAGCAGCGTCCTCAACGTTTTAAAGGCGGCAGGAGATCGAAAGAAAAAATAAGCCAAAAATCATTTGGTATTCAAAATCCAAGAAAATAAACATTTACCGTTCTGAGAGGATGACATGCGGGACCCATGAGGCAGCAAGCATCCTCAACGATTCCAAGGCGGCAGGGGATCAAAAGAAAAAAAGGAAATATCCAGAAATTAATTAGGGGTTCAAAATAAATCCATCAAAGGAAAGTTTTATTGTTCATAGAGGATGGCATGTGGGACCGACCTGCCAACAACGTTCTCATCGTTTCAAAGGGGGCAGGAGATCAAAAGAAAAAGGCAAGTAGCCAGAAATTAGGGGTAAAAAATAACTCCAAGAAAGGAAACTTTTATTGTTCGTAGAGGATGACATGCGGGACCCATGAGCCAGCAGCTTACTTAAAGTTTCAAAGGCGGCATGAGATCGAAAGAAAAAGGCAAGTGACAAAATATCAGGAGCCAAAGATAATCCAAGAAAAGAAACTTTATTTACATAGAGGATGACATGCGGGTCCCATTTTGCAGCAGCGGTCCCAACGTTTCAAATGCGGCTTGAGATCAAAAGAAAAAGAAAGTAGCCAGAAATTAGGGGGTCAAAAAAATTCCAAGAAAATAAAGTTGATGGACATAGAGGATGACATGCGGGTCCCATGAGCTAGCAGCTTACTCAACGTTTCCAAGGCGGCAGGGGATCAAAAGAAAAAGGAAATAGCCAAAAATCAGAGGGTGAAAAAAAACAAAGAAAATGAACTTTTATAGTACATAGAGGATGACATGCGGGTCCCATGAGCCAGCAGGTTCCTCAACGTTTCAAACGTGGCATGAGATCGAAAGAAAAAGGCAAGTGACCAAATATCGGGAGCCAAAAATAATTCAAGAAAAGAAACTTGATTGTACATAGAGGATGACATGCGGGTCCCATTTAGCGAGCAGCGGTATCACCGTTTGAGAGGCTGCGCGGGATCGAAAGAAAAAGGCAAGTGACCAAATATCGGAGCCAAAAATAATCCAAGAAAAGAAATTTTATTGTACGTAGAGGATGACATGCGGGTCCCATTTTGCAGCGAGCGGTCTCAACGTTTCCAAGGCGGCACGTAACCAAAAGAAAAATGAAGTAGCCGTAAATCGGGGGTGAAAAAAATCCAAGAAGAAAGATTTCAATTGGGCTGCATCCGGACATCCGGGCCTTCGAACTATCCTGCTTGGCCTTTTGACTCGTACAATTTCAGCCCACTCCAAAACAGGAAAGTTCCGAATTTTCTAAAAAAACAGGAAAGTCCTATGCTTCGCAAAGACAAGAAAACAAGGAGATTCAACATATAAGTTTTTTTATGTAAAAATAAAGATTTAATTATCCGTTTGAAATAGCTCAGAGCGCAATACACTGTTTATTGTCTGCAAAATAATCAAGATATCATATGTTTCTTGTACGGGGAGGCTGACATCGGGGACCCATGAGCCAACAGCGTCGTCAACGTTTTAAAGGCGGCAGGGGATGGAAAGAAAAAATAAACCAAAAATATGTTGGTACAAAATCCAAGAAAAGAAACATTTTCGTTCTAAGAGGATGACATGCGGGACCCATGAGGCAGCAGCATCCTCAGCGTTTATTGTTCATAGAGGCTGACATGTGGGACCCGTGAGCCAGCAGCGTCCTGAACGTTTTAAAGGCTGCAGGAGATCGAAAGAAAAAATAAGCCAAAAATCGTTTGGTCAACAAAATCCAAGAAAAGAAACATTTACCGTTCTGAGAGGATGACATGCGGGACCCATGAGGCAGCAAGCATCCTCAACGATTCCAAGGCGGCAGGGGATCAAAGGAAAAAAAGGAAATATCCCGAAATTAATTAGGGGTTCAAAATAAATCCATCAAAGGAAACTTTTATTGTTCACAGAGGATGACATGTGGGACCGACCTGCCAACAGCGTCCTCATCGTTTCAAAGGGGGCAGGATATCAAAAGAAAAAGGCAAATAGCCAGAAATTAGGGGTCAAAAATAACTCCAAGAAAGGAAACTTTTATTGTTCGTAGAGGATGACATGCGGGACCCATGAGCCAGCAGCTTACTCAACATTTCAAAGGCGGCATGAGATCGAAAGAAAAAGGCAAGTGACAAAATATCAGGAGCCAAAGATAATCCAAGAAAAGAAACTTTATTGTACATAGAGGATGACATGCGGGTCCCAATTAGCAGCAGCGGTCTCAACGTTTCAAATGCGGCTTGAGATCAAAAGAAAAAGAAAGTTGATTGTACATAGAGGATGACATGCGGGTCCCATGAGTCAGCAGCTTACTCAACGTTTCCAAGGCGGCAGGGGATCAAAAGAAAAAGGAAATAGCCAAAAATCGGAGGGTGAAAAAAAACCCAAGAAAATAAACTTTTATAGCACATAGAGGATGACATGCGGGTCCCATGAGCCAGCAGGTTCCTCAACGTTTCAAACGTGGCATGAGATCGAAAGAAAAAGGCAAGTGACCAAATATCAGGAGCCAAAAATAATTCAAGAAAAGAAACTTGAGTGTACATAGAGGATGACATGCGGGTCCCATTTAGCAGCAGCGGTATCACCGTTTGAGAGGCTGCACGGGATCGAAAGAAAAAGGCAAGTGACCAAATATCAGGTGCCAAAAATAATCCAAGAAAAGAAAGTTTTATAGTACATAGAGGATGACATGCGGGTCCCATGAGCCTGCAGGGTCCTCAACGTGGCATGAGATCGAAAGAAAAATGCAAGTGACCAAATATCAGGAGCCAAAAATAATTCAAGAAAAGAAACTTGATTGTACATAGAGGATGACATGCGGGTCCCATTTAGCAAGCAGCGGTATCACCGTTTGAGAGGCTGCACGGGATCGAAAGAAAAAGGCAAGTGACCAAATATGAGGTTCCAAAAAAATCCTAGAAAAGAAAGTTTTATAGTACATAGAGGATGACATGCGGGTCCCATTTAGCAGCAGCGGTCTCACCGTTTGAGAGGCGGCAGGGGATCGAAAGAAAAAGGTAAGTGACCAAATATGAGGTGCCAAAAAAATCCAAGAAAAGAAAGTTTTATAGTACATAGAGGATGACATGCGGGTCCCATTTAGCAACAGCGGTATCACCGTTTGAGAGGCGGCAGGGGATCGAAAGAAAAAGGCAAGTGACCAAATTTGAGGTGCCAAAAAAACTCCAAGAAAAGAAAGTTGATTGCTCATAGAGGATGACATGCGGGTCCCAATTAGCAGCAGCGGTGTCAACGTTTCCAAGGCGGCAAGGGATCAAAAGAAAAAGGAAGTAGCCGGAAATCGGGGGTCAAAAAAATCCAAGAATAGAAAGAATTTTGGTTCATAGAGGATGACATGCGGGACCCATGATCCCGCATCGTAAACGGCTCGATCGGAGAGCGTTGAACGAGATGGCGCGATCGAGAAAAAAACAATGCCGGAGAGGCTGCCATCCGGGCCCTACATCCCTCGGCGGTGCGGATTTGCGTTGACTCGGCCGGCGAACCCGAGAATTCGAGATGCACCACGTCCCGGGCCACCATACGCAACGTTTTGGCCGTTTTCGTCGGGCTAGGTGGCCTCAAAAACGAGAAAAAAACGTTTTGACATGCACAACGGACAGACCCAAAATCGTCGGCCATGGTACACCAGCAACCACGGCGCGACTTCAACTTCGTCGGCCATGGCAACTTTTCTTGTAGTGTGTGTGCATCATGTACTACTTGGTATAAGCTATGATTGTGATCTCTTGTAGATTATGAACTTAACTATTACTATGATAGTATTGATGCGATCTATTCCCCCTTTCATAGCCTGACGGTGACAGTGTGCATGCTATGTTAGTACTCGGTATAATTGCGTTGGTCTATCATGCACTCTATGGTTATTTAAATATGAACATCGAATGTTGTGGAGCTTGTTAACTCCGGCATTGAGGTGCTCTTGTAGCCCTACACAATGAATGGTGTTTGTCATCCAACAAGAGAGTGTAGAGAAAGTAGTATTTGTTTATTCAGTTATGTGATCAATGTTGAGAGTGTCCACTAGTGAAAGTATGATCCCTAGGCCTTGTTTCTAAGCATCGAACCTCCGTTTATTTACTGTTCTACTGCATGTTATCTCGTTGCCATATTTTATTCAGATTGTTACTACCACTCATATTCATCCATATCACTTGTATTTCACTATCTCTTCGCCGAACTAGTGCACAGACTTCTTGTATCGTGAGTGCAGGGTTGCTTGAGAGGGATATCTTTGACCTCTACCTCCCTGAGTTCGATAAACCTTGGGTTAGTCACTTAAGGGAAACTTGCTGCTGTTCTACAAGCCTCTGCTCTTGGAGGCCCAACACTGTCTACAGGAACAGAAGCGTGCATAGACATCAAGCTATTTTCTGGCGCCGTTGCCGGGGAACGAAGAAAAGCTACACCACAGAGATTTCTACCTCCCACGTCAACCACGCGCCAGTTGTGGACAGCAACCACCAAGGCCAAGCTATTGAGTTTGAGTAGCATGCAAGAAGAGTCTTTGGTGGAATGCCTCCGCATGAGCAAAGAGAAGGTCACATGTTGTGATCATGAGGAAAAAATATCCTCCTTGAAGAGGAGCGAAGCTAAGCTCATGGAGGTCAATTCCATGCAAGAGGAAGCATTGAAGGAGTGCTTTCCTTTGAGCAAGGATCGCACATGTTGCAACCATGAAAGTGACATTGCCAAGATGGAGAGTGACAAGCGTCTACTCATGAAGATGAACTCTCTCTCGAAGAAGCTTTGATGGAACATTTCCGGGTGAACAAGGCAAAGGAAGTCCAAGTGTTTGATATCACTCACCCTCACCCGGAGCATGAAGATGAGGTCAATCGTTTGAAGGCCAAAATTGATAGACTCCAAGTTCAAGCCAAGTACTTGGAAGGAGTCATTGAAGCCAAAGATGGAGCCAAAGAGGGCTCTTGCAATGAAGGAGGAGTGGCTACCAAGCCAAAGAGGAAGAGGAATAGAAGGACCAAGAAGAAGAAGAACAAGGAGAACATTGAGATCAACCATGAGGAAAGCGATGCTAGCTCAAGAAGGGATGGAGTACCCAACTCCGCCTCGAAGGGTTTCGCCGGCTCTAACAACCCTTCTCATGTTCTTTTTGTTGATTACTATGGACATATTCGTGCTCGCTTTATTGGTCCTCAAGAGGACAATGTTGATTGGACTATTTGGGTTCCCAAACCCCTTGTTACTAACATGATAGGACCCATTGAAAAATGGGTACCTAAATCCAAGACTTGATTCCTTGTAGGAGTATCCTTCCGGTGGCGCTAAATGGGTGGTTGATAGTGGAGCCACAAGTCATATGACCGGAAGCAAGGATATTGTTGTCGACCTCGAGCCATCTCACTCTACCGTTTCATATGGCGACAACACGTGCTCTAAGGTATTGGGTCTTGGCAAGGTGGTGGTAACACCCGACATCTCACTTGTGAATGTCCTCCTTGTCGAGACCCTTGGTTACAATTTACTCTTCGTTCATCAAATTGCTCGTATGGGTCTATGTACTTTCTTTGATGAACATATGGTGGTCCTCTTGTGGAGCAAGACACTCCGTGTAGCCTTTGTTGGATATGTAGAGAACGGATTGTATGTTGTTGATTTCTCCGGAAGACAACATCTTCCGCTCTTTGCCTATTCGCCAAAGGTGACAAGGGTTGGTTATGGCATCACCGACTAGCCCATGTGAACATGAGGACTTTGCAAAGTCTCCACAAGGGTGGCCACATTCTCGGACTAAAATAAGATGTTTCCTTTTGCAAAGATCGTGTTTGTAGGGCTTGCGTACAAGGAAAAATGCATGGAGCTCCTCACAAGGCCAAGACAATCATCTCTACCACAAGATGCTTGGAGCTTCTACATGTTGATCTCTTCGGTCCACCGTCTCATGAAAGTCTTGGAGGGAAGAAGTATTGCCTCGTCATTGTTGATGACTATTCACGCTATTGTGGGGTATTCTTATTCAAGTACAAGAGTGAGACTCAACGGACCATGATGGAGTTTGCCAATCAAGTTCAACGCAAGTACAACGCCACAATTCTTGCAATAAGGAGCGACAATGGAACGGAGTTCAAGAACTACACTTTGGATGACTTCCTCGGCGAAGAAGGAATCCAACATCAATACTCCTCGCCATATACTCCCCAACAAAACGGGGTCGCCGAAAGGAAGAATCGAACCTTGATCGAAGCCGCCCGAACAATGATGATGAAGTACAAGTCAAACTACAACTTTTGGGCGGAAGCTATTTCTACCGCGTGCCATGCTACTAATCGCCTATACTTTCGCAAGGGTCTAGAGAAGACGCCATATGAGATTCTCACCGGCAATAAGCCCAATGTGTCATACTTCAAGGTCTTCGGATGCAAATGCTATGTGCTTGTCAAGGACACACGTCTATCAAAGTTTGATTCAAGAGCTAAAGAAGGAATTTTCGTTGGCTATGCTACGGATTCTCACGCCTATAGAGTCTTCAACAAGTCAAATGGGCGAGTTGTAGAATCGTGTGATGTGACATTCGATGAAGATGATAGATCTTTGGAGGAGCGAAGTGCTTCTTGTGAGAAAGGAGATGCAATTCCCCCGGATACCATAGGAAGGATGGGTGTTGGCATTCGCCGACCTCAAGAGCTACCTTCTATGAGTACCGGGGAAGGACCAAGTTCCACCCAAGTGGAGCCATCTACACCACAAGGCCAAGCTTCTTCCGTTGATCATACAAGTGCAAGCCAACCTCTACAACAACCTCAAGTTCAACCTCAACAACAACAACAACAATCAAGTGCAAGCTCACCTCAATAAGTTCAAGAACATCATCCACCGCAAGCTCATCTACCTCAACAACCAACATCAAGTGACCAAGGCCAAGCATCAAGTACTTCACCAAATGGCTCGGGGATGATCTTTATGGACAATCCCATTCCTAGTACCCCCGAGTCATCCGGCTCTCATGATGATGATGATGATGATGATGCACCTTTCAACAACAATGAAGGTCAAGGCGAGGAACTAAACCGTGATGAACGCCAAGAGGACCCACAAGAATCTACTACTATAGCCGATACTCGCCATGAAGATCCTACTACAAGACACTTGCGTCTCAAGTCCCATTCTTTGCGTAATGTCATTGGTGATTTAAAGAGCAAAGTAACCACCCGGAGGCAACTAGCAAACTTTTATGAGCACCACGCCTTTGTCTCTATGGTGGAACCACTCAAGGTTAATGATGCGCTTATCCCGATTGGTTGATTGCAATGCAAGAGGAACTCAACAACTTCAAGAGGAATGATGTGTGGACTCTCATGAAGCGACCCGATCATTGCCGCAATGTTATCGGCACCAAATGGGTCTTCAAGAACAAGCAAGATGAACATGGCATCATCATCCGCAACAAAGCAAGATTGGTGGCACAAGGCTATTCTCAAGTTGAAGGCGTGGACTTTGGTGAAACCTTTGCACCCGTTGCAAGGCTTGAGTCCATCCGTATCCTTTTGCCATTTGCCTCTCATCATGTTCAAGTTGCAACAAATGGATGGTAAGAGTGCTTTTCTTAATGGTCCTTTACATGAGGAGGTATATGTGAAGCAACCCCCGGGGTTCGAGGACCCCCATTTCCCGGACCATGTCTTCAAGCTCAAAAAGGCCTTATATGGACTCAAACAAGCTCCTAGAGCTTGGTATGAGCATCTAAAGGAGTTGCTTGTAGACCGTGGTTTCGAAGTGGGGAAAATCGATCCCACTCTTTTTACTAAGAAAGTCAATGGGGAGCTCTTCGTATGCCAACTTTATGTAGATGACATCATATTTGGCTCAACTAACACAAAGTTCAATGATGAGTTTGCTAAGTTGATGACTAATAGGTTTGAGATGTCGATGATGGGTGAACTCAAGTACTTCCTTGGGTTCGAGATCAAGCAAATGCGACAAGGCACCTTCATCAATCAAGAAAAGTATCTCCAAGACATGCTCAAGCGCTTCGACATGAAGGACGCCAAGGGCATTGGAACTCCAATGCATCTCAAGTGTCAACTCTCCCTTGATGAGACCGGCAAGGCGGTGGATTCCAAGCTCTACCGTTCGATGATAGGTTCGCTTCTTTACCTTTGTGCCTCTCGCCCGGATATAATGTTAAGCGTTGGTATGTGTGCATGGTTTCAAGCAAGCCCGAAGGAAAGCCACATTGTGGCGGTCAAAAGGATCTTTCGATATTTAGTTGATACCCCACACTTCGGACTATGGTACCCAAGGGACACGGACTTTGCTTTGGTTGGCTTCACCGACTCCGATTGGGCGGGCGACAAGGTTGATAGGAAGTCTACATCCGGAGCTTGTCACTTTCTTGGAAGATCCTTGGTGTGTTGGTCCTCGAAGAAGCAAAATTGTGTCTCCGTCTCCACCGCGGAAGCCGAGTATGTTGCCGCGGCAAGTAGTTGTGCTCAAATCTTGTGGATGAGGCAAACCTTGCGGGATTATGGACTCGAGTATAGCAAGGTGCCTCTTTTGTGTGACAATGAGAGCGCAATCAAGATCGCCTACAATCCGGTTCTTCATGGCAAGACGAAGCACATTGAGATAAGGAACCACTTCATCCGAGATCACATTGCTCGCGGAGATATTGTTCTATCCTTCATTGGTACCAAGGAGCAATTGGCGGACATCTTCACGAAGCCCTTGGACAAGAAGCGTTTCATTGAGTTGAGACATGAGCTAAATATCATTGATCCATCGAACTTCGCTTGACCGTCGTGCGCACATACCACTCTCAAACTATATATCTAGATGAAAGGCACGCATGGACATAGGGGGGTGCGGTTTAAACTTATTGAGCTATCCCTCCCCCCATAATGCATAAACAAATCAAACATATGCTATTTGTCAAATAAGTGACTAATGAGCTTCATGTTGAGTTGTAGTCGTGAGTCCTAGATACATCTACGCGACCTCATACTACTATACTCTTACACGGTGGCTTCAGCCACCAACCTCCTTCTTGAGGAGTTTTTGGTTCTTCGTGTTTCTTTGTGACTTTCTTTTGTCCTTCTTATTTGTTACCTTTTTCTCCATGTTTTTGGAGAGTCTCTTTCAAGCTTTGTTTCCTTTTGGTTTTTGTAAGATTGGTTGTGTGTTCTCTCTTACCATCCTTGTAGTTTCCTTACCCTCCTTTTTGGTGTTCCGATGCCAAAGGGGGAGAAGTTCCTATTCGGATGGGTTTTTGCATGGGGACTTTCGTTGTTGTAGCCTTTTGGTCCTCGTCGTTTATCTTTTCTTGTGGCTACATCAACTCTATGGAGGCACCTTATTGTGAGTTTGGGTATTCTAAAGGCAAAGGTATGATAACTTCACCCAAAACTCCTTGCATCATCTTGTGTTGCCTCCATATTGTGCATATGCTATTTGAACATGTCAAGTATCCTTGTTGCATATGTGCTTGGTTTGTAAAATCTAGGGGGAGTTATGCCTCTAGGATGTGTGTGATGACCCACAAGTATAGGGGATCGCGACAGTCTTCGAGGGAAGTAAAACCCAAATTTATTGATTCGACACAAGGGGAGGTAAAGAATACTTATAAGCCTTAACAACTGAGTTGTCAATTCAGCTGCACCCGGAAAAGCACTAGTAACAGGGGTGATGTGAAAGCAACAGTAATATGAGAGCAATAGTAACAAGTAACACGAGCAGCAGTAATAGTAACACGCGCACCTGGAAAAGCACTAGTAACAGTGGGTATGTGAAAGGGCCAAGAATATGAGAGCAAATAGTGTCATGAATGACAAAGAACAGTTAGGTTGCGATTACTGTAGCAATGGTACCTTTTGAAATAGTTGACATTACCTAATGACATATAGAACGGTATATAATGATGAGAGATGGACCGGGGTTCCCACTATC
>NC_061508.1:272147904-272186786 GCF_022539505.1 Lolium rigidum
ATCAATTTTTCCCCATTTCGGAAACCATGGTCTTCAAGTTAAACTCCTTTAGGTGCTTCAAGTACTCAAGCTCAGGAGCTTGCTGAGTCCATAGGGCCTTTTTTGAGCTTTTAAGACATGGTCTGGGAAATGGGGTCTCGAAACCTGGGGTTGCTTCATGCATAACACCTGCCACTGGGAGAGGTCTGTGTTGCGCGCAAATTTTGTGAAAGTCGTCTGATAAGATCCTGGTGCCGCTGCATTTGGTGAGCGCGCATGCCACGAAAACTGACACGGCGAACTAGTTCACTTTTTTGATGGTAAGCGCGAGTTACCGCGTCGCACGCCGCGCCTTTTACTGGAATGTTTTGAGTTGCACCAACTGCTTATATGGCTAACTGCCATAGTTGCCATCTTGAATATTACTGTGATTAACTGACTTGTTTACAACATCATTTACAAATGCCACTCAAATACGCCTATTGTGTCGCGCTCATCATCATTCGTTCTGGCGTTGAATCGCCAGACTATCTGCGACCACCGGATTCTGCAAGATATTTACCACCTGGAGATGGCTCACCAGAGCATTGCAGCGCATACTTGCCTAATATATATTTACTAGTTGTCTCCTCTGGTGTATTACTTGTTTTAGATCACCAAGACATTATCAAAGAATGGGGACTTGGAGACGCAAGTGTCTTGCAATAGGGATCTCACTACAGTGTGATACCTGCTTAAAGGAGTAGATTCTGTGGGTCCTCTTGTTTCTTATCACTAGTCCTCGCCTGATCTTCATTGTTGTTGAAGTAATCACTACTAAGTGAGATCCGGATGACTCGTGGGTACTAGAATGAAAAGAACCATATAGATCATCCCGAACCATTCTGGAGAAGAAACTTGAAGCTACTGGTCACTTGATGCCTACTTGTTGCTGTAGATGAGCGGTGAGTGTTGTCTCTGAGCTATGGGTATATGTTGTTCTTGGAGCTTGTTGAGGTGAGCTTGTACTTGATTGTTAAGTTGGTAGATGTTGGAGGTTGAACTTGAGGTTGCAGGTTGGCTTGCATTGTAAGATCAATTCAAGAAGCTTGGCCTTGTGGTATAGGGGGATGGCTCCACTTAAAGGGAACTTGTCCTTCCTCGGTACTCATAGAAGGCAGTTTTGAGGTTTGCGAATGCCAACACCCATCTCGGTATGTGCAGGTCCTGTAATGCATCCTTTTCTCTTTACAAGAAGCACTTCTCGCCTCTCTCCAAAGGTTCCACATCTTCATCGAATGTCACGCCACAAGATTCTACAACCCGCTCCATTTGACTGTTGAAGACTCCTCTATAGGTGTGAGAATCAGAGTATGCCAACGAAAATTCTTTCTTGAGTTTCTTGAATCAAACTTGATAGATTGCGTTGTCTTTGACACATGGCATTTGCATCCAAAACCTTGGAAGTATGACACATTGGGCTGAGCTTCCAGAGAATTTACATGTGTCTTCTTTCTAAGCCTTTGCGGTAGTAGAGACGATTAGTAGTACAGAGAGCAGGTAGAGATAGCTTCCTACTCAAAAATTGTGTTGGACTTGTACTCATCATCATGGTTCAGCGGCTTCGATCAAGGTTCGATTCTTCCTTTCAAATTTGCATTTGTTGGGGAGTATATGGCGGGAGAGTTGGTGTTGACTCTCTTCTTCGCCTGAGGAAGTCATCCAAAGTATAGTTCTTGAACTCCGCTTCCATTGTCGCTCCTTACTATGAGGATATTGTTGTCGTATTCTATGCTTGAAACTTTGGATTGGCAAACTCCATCATGGTCCATGAGTCTCACTCTTTGGTACTTGGAAGAATACCCAACAATAATGAATAAATACCGATAATGATTTAGGCAATACTTCTTTCCTCTGGGCACTTTCAAGGAGATGTGGACCGAAGAGATCAACATGTAAGAGCGCCCAAGCATCTTGTGGTAGATGATAGTCTTGGCCTTGAGGAGTCCATTTCCTTGTACGCAAGCCCTACAAACACGATCCTTACAAAAGAGAGACATCTTCTCAGTCCGAGAACATGTGGCCACCTTGTGGAGACTCCCTATAAAGTCCTCATGTTGACATACAGTCTACATACAAACCAACCCTTGTCACCTTGGCGACAGGTAAGAGCGGAAGATGTTGTCTTTCCGGAGTAGTTATAACTGGCTTTCTAAGAGCATTCAACAAAATCTACACGGAGTGTCTTGCCTACAAGAGGACACCATATGTTCATCAAAGAAACTACATAGACCCATGCGAGCAATTGGATGTAAGGGTTCCCGACAAGGAGTGACATTCCACAAGTGAGATGTGTCAGTGTTACCACCACCTTGCCAAGACCCAATACTAGAGCACGTAAGCTCGCCTATATGATGTTTTAGGAGCAGGAAGGCTCAGAGGTCGACAACAATATTCCCGCTTCCCGTCATATGACCTGTGGCTCCACTATCAACCACCCATTTAGCACCACCCCACATAGTCCTACAAGGAATCAAGTCTTGATTTAGTACCCATTTTTCAATGGGTCCTAGCATGTTAGTAACAAGGGTTTGGGGGAACCCAAATAGTCCAATCAACATTGTCCTTTCGAGACCAATAAAGCGAAAGTACGAATATGTCCATAGCAATCAACAAAGAACATGAGAAGTGGGGTTGTTAGAGCCGGCGAAAACTTTTTGAGGCGGAGTTGGGTACTCATCCTTCTTGAGTTAGCATTGCTCTCCTCAAGGCTGGATCTCATGTTCTCCTTGTTCTCTCTTCTGGTCCTCTTATTCTTCTTCTTCCTCTTTGGCTTGGTAGCCACTCCTCCTTCATTGAGTAAGAGCCCTCTTTGGCCTCCATCTTTGGCTCCAACGACTCCCTTCCAAGTACTTCTCTGGTTTGAACTTGAGTCTATCAATCTTGGCCTTTCAAACGATTGACTTCATCTTCATGCTCCTTGATGACAAGTCAATCATTTGACTTTTGCCTTGTTCACCCTAAGTGTTCCATCAAGGCTTCTTCTCTTGGAGAGCGCTCATCTTCATGAGTGCACGCTTATCACTTCCAACTTGGCAATGTCACTTTCATGAGTGCCACATGCACTACCCTCTGCTCAAAGGAAAACACCTCTTCAATGCTTCCTCTGTATGGAATTGACCTCCATGAGCTTGGCTTCTCCTCTTCAAGGCGGCTATTTCTTCCTCATGATCTCAACAAGGGCCTTCCTGCTTTGCCATGTGGAGACATTCCACCAAAGACTCTTCTTTGCTTGCTACTCAAACTCAAAAGCTTAGCCTATGGTCTCAAGAGTGACAATTTCTTCCTCATGATTCCAACAAGAGGTCCTCCTTGCACAAGCGGTAATACTCATCCAAGGCTTCTTCTTGAAGAGCATTGACCTCCAAGAGTAGAGCATTGTGTTTCTTCAAAGAGGCAACTTGATCAACAAGCTCCTCATGACAAGAGTTGGGGTCTTCCTCATCTTTCTCCTTCTTGGCTTCCTCGAGAGAAAGTATCTTCTTCTTGAGCTCACCCATCAAACCAAGAGCATGATCTCGGTCCTTGGTGAGTTGGGAGATGATAGCATTGTTGGAGTCTTCGAGGGTGATGACACTAGCTTCAAGAGACATGCGCAAATTTTGTTCCTCCTCAAGTGCTTGATTGAGAGAGGCAATCTCATTTGCCTCCTCCCTTTCAAGCCTCTCCTTCTCCTCTATAAGGTCTTGAGCTGCACCAAGTTGGGCCAAGAGAGCCCCAACATGAGTCTTGGTATCCCCTTGCATGTTAGTGAGAAAAGAATCCAAACCCACAATCTCACGCTTAATGGTGAGACTAGTGGCATCATCAATAGATAAAGCATTAGTTGAAGATGAGAGTTTGGAAGGGGATTCTACCTCCGAGGATACGTTTGCCATGAGGCAATGGGCATTGTTGGTGATGAGGTTCTCATTAGGAGAGTCGAAGAGGGAGATAGGGGGAGTGGTAATGGCGATGGCGGCCACTCCCTCTCCTTCCTTGTTGGAGCTCTTGTCCTCATGTTCTTCATCCTCATCGGAGGAGTACTCTTCTCGAATGATAAAGGCTCTAGGCTTCTTGGTGAAGGAGACCTTGTCGTCATCGGGCTTGGAGGGGAACTTGGAGAATCCTTTGGAGAGTGACTTGAACTTTTCCTTGTGGACAAGCCTTCCACCATTATCTTCTCTTCTCTCAAAGATACAATCCGCGACAAAATGATTCTTGTCGCCGCAATTGTAGCATGTTCTCCCCCTTTGCCCCTCCCTTGGGCTCTTGGAGAAGCTTCTTGGAGAATCACGCGATCTTCTTGGTCTTGTGCTTCGGGACTTGTTTCCCTCCCAAAATTTCTTGGCGGAGAGAGCCATGTGCTCATGATAGTTGGTCTTGAGATCATCCGGACCCCACTCAATGGGATCCTCATCGCTTTCACTAGCCTCGTGGACCTTCATCTTCAATGCAAGGTTGGGCTTGCGGGTGTTATGGGCGCGAGCAACAAGATCCTCCGCATTCTTCTTGGAGATGTCCAAAGCGATGACTTCGCTAAGGACTTCATCGGATGTCATAGCACGGAAGGAGGCGTTTTGGCGGATGGCCGTTAACTTCACTTCCTCATAAGGGAGGAGAGCGTTGTAGAACTTGCGCTTGATCCAATGATCATCCACAAACATTGCTCCAAGATCTTGCATTTGTACGGCAAGAGCGATGAGGCGCCGATACATTTCTTCGGTGGTCTCTCCTTCATTCATGACGAAGTTGTCGGCCATGTTGTTCACTTCATCAAAACGAGAGCTTTGGATGCTCTCATTTCTGAGGACGAGCTTGTCGAATTTATCCCATGCTTCCTTGGCGGTCTTGAGCGAGCGGATATGAGCACGATCCTTGGGCGTGACGGCCATGTGGATCATGTTGATGGCGGTGGCGTTGAGTTGGTTATCCACCACTTCCCTTCTTGTCAAGTTCTTTGGGTCTCGTGGTGAGTAGCCCTCCTCAATGATGCGCCAAATCTCGGTAGAATCGCTGCGCACATGAGAACGCATTAAGAATTGCCAATTTTCAAAGCTATTTGACTCAAGTAAAGGTGGTGAACCATGCGACAAGATATGTGGCATAGGTATATGAACGTTTATGCTGTAATCACTTGGTGGTGGCACCGCATGATTATCCCCTAGACGTTCCGCAACCGGTGTCTCATCCTTCCCCTTTGTTGAAGTGCCGGTCTCCCCAAGCCCTTCCTTTTGTGGGTCTTTTGTCGATTGCGCGACAAAATCAACAAGAGGAAATTGGTTAGCTTTTGGTGGGGGATCCTCGGCACTTGCCTTAGGATCTACGATAGGGGTTGGCTTTTGAGCAACCAACTCCATCATCATTGCCTTCATTTGGTTAACGATGGATGACTCCAATTTCTTGAGGTCATCCAACGTAGCCGTTGTGCTATCGATGGGAGATGATGGAGCGGGTGGCTCAAGGGAAGGTGACCCATTCACAACCGTCTCTTGTTCGGCCATTTCTTAGGCGGTAAAGCCCGAGCAAGAAAACCTTGCTCTGATACCAATTGAATGGATCGTAGCGAACAAGAGGGGGGGTAAATGGACGCTACGTCAAGTTTTAATCTTTTTCAGTTTTAGCGGTGCGGAAGGTAAAGGTGATTGCTTTAGTAGTGGCGGTGTTCCTACAATGATCCTAGACAAGTGCAACAAGCAAAGGAACAAGCAAGATAGTAAGAGTAAGGAGCGGGACAACCGGATGGCGCGGAGACGAGGCGAGGTTTGTTTCCCGTAGTTCCTCTCACAAAAGAGAGTATGTCTGCGTTGAGGAGGTGCTAGCCTCACAAAAGAGGCTAGGCGGCCACACCACGAAGGAAGGCCTCACCTTCTTCCTCGATAGAGCTCCACAAAGGGGCTCCCCCTTCTCCACTATGGCACCGGTCGAGGTGGTGGTTCCTTCACAAGGTTGGGGCGAGCTCCACACCACAAGGAGGCTCCCAACAACCTATGGAGCTAGCACAACACCAAGCTAGCCTCCATAGGTGCACTTTCTCCAAGATCCCACCATAGGAACCCTAACTCCAAGATCCACTAAGGACTAGCAAGTATTGGTGAAATCTCTCTTGGTAGAACTATAGATCGGGGTCTCCTTCACCACTCCTCAAAATTTGGGCAAGATTGGTTGGATGGTTGGGGAGATCCTCAAGGTTTAAGCTCAGCAACAATGGAGGAGAGAGAGAGAGGAGAGATAAAATCGTGTTGGGGAAGAAGGGCCCTTTAAATAGGCCCCCCGAAATCCAACCGTTATCTGCAGTTTTTGCCTAAGCGGTACTACCGCTTTGGGAAGCGGTACTACCGCTCTGGATTCGAAATCCCACAGAACTTATCCACGTGGACACATAGCGGTACTACCGCTCGCGGTACCGCTCGAGGTACCGCAATGGGCTCCAAACCTTACTGGATCCCAAGCGGTACCGAAGCGGTACCAGAGCGGTACGACCGTAACTCTGTTACGGTACTTAAGCGGTACCTCGGGTGGTACTACCGCTCTAAAGTGGTACTACCGCTCAAGGTACCGCAGAGGTACCGTAACCTGTTCTGTGGGACAAATCCAGCGCAGAACTCCAGAGCGGTACCATGGGGCGGTACTAGTAGGGGTAGCGGTACTACCGCTACTAGTACCGGTAGTACCGGCCTGACAAAAACTGCTTTCTCCTCTTTTCCTCTCCAACCATGTTACCTCGCGACACACACACAAAACCAGAAAACCTATAAGCTACGCTTCAGTCCTCCGATCTTGACGTGTCCAGCGAGGTCACCGTGCACTTGCAAATCTAACAAGGATACTCAATGCACACGGTGAGATTGTTCAAGTGTTGTCATCAAACACACAAAACCCGCGGTTTAGACTTTTCTCTTTCACTCTACCTTTCGGTATCCCGTGTTCTGAGACCATGTCTATACATGCTAGGCTCGTCAATGCAACCTTAGTATCCGCGTGTGCAAAAACTGGCTTGCACCCGTTGTATGCACATGTAGAATCTATCACACCCGATCATCACGTGATGCTTCGAAACGACAAGTCTTAGCAACGGTGCATACTAAGGATGAACACTTTATTATCTTGATATTTAGTGAGAGGGATCATCTTATAATGCTACCGTCGCGATCTAAGCAATACAAGATGCATAAAAGGATTAACATCACATGCAATTCATATGTGATATGATACAGCCATTTTGTCTTTGCGCCTTTGATCTTCATCTCCAAAGCACGGACATGATCTCCATCATCAACGGTGTAACGTCAAGGTCAATGGCGCCGTCTTCATGATTGTTCTCCCATGTAGCAACTATTACAACTACTTTGAAATAATACTTCAACATGAAATTTAAAGACAACCATAAGGCTCCTGCCGGTTGCCACAATACAATAATGATCATCTCATACATATTCATCGTCATATCATGGCCATATCACATCACCAAACCCTGCAAAAACAAGTTAGACGCCTCTAATTTGGTTTGCATATTTTACGTGGTTTAGGGTTTTCGAGTAAGATCCTAATCTACCTACGAACATGAACCACAACGGTGATACTAGTGTTGTCAATAGAAAGAGTAGATTGAATCTTCACTATGGTGGGAGAGACAGACACCCGCAAAGCCACTTATGCAATACAAGTTGCATGTCAAGTGTGGAGCAAATCTCATGAACGCGGTCATGTAAAGTTAGCCCGAGCCGCTTCATCCCACCATCCCGCAAGATGCAAAGTACACGAACTAAAGACAACAAAAGCATCAACGCCCACAAAACCATTGTGTTCTACTCGTGCAACCAATCTATGCATAGACACGGCTCTGATACCACTGATGGGATTCGTAGCATAGAAAACAAAAAATTCCTACCGCAAGAACGAATAACAAGCCAAGATCCAATCTAGAAGATGAGAGCAACGAGAAGATCATGAGACTAACCCTCGAAGATTTCCAAATCCTACGAGATTAGATCTCGTTGTTGCAGAAGATGATCACTCGCCGCTTTCAAAAGAGCGTAGAAGATCTTGACGGTGTCACAGTCGGGCAGCACCCCCGTACTCGGTCACACGTTCGGTGTTGATGACGACGTCCTTCTCCCCGTTCCAGCGGGCAGCGGAAGTAGTAGATCCTCCTCGGAATCCCGACAGCACGACGGCGTGGTGGCGGTGGTGGTGGAGATCTCCGGCAGGGCTTCGCCTAAGCACTACGGGAGGTGTATGAGGAGGGGCGGCTAGGGTTTGGGGAGAGGGGGTAGCTGGGGCGCCGGCCTTGGTGCCTCTGGTTGGTGCGGCCAAGGTGGTGGTCGGCCCCCTCCCTCTCTCCCTCATTATATAGGTGGATCCCCAAGGGTTTGCCCAAAGTGTTTGAATAAGACCCCAATTCAAAAACTGCCATATGGACGAAACCTAGAGGGACATGGACTCTCCCCTTCCCCCCTTGTTGGCCGGCCAAGGAGGTGGAGTCCTCCATGGACTCCACCCTCCCACTTGGTTGGCTGGTTGGGGTTGGTGGAGTCAAACCGGGACTCCACCTTCCATGGCGATTTCTTCCGGAAGGTTCTAGAACATTCTAGCGCCTTCCATAAATGCACTGGATCATTTCCAAACTTGGAAAGTGACTTCCTATATATGAATCTTATTCTCCGAACCATTCCGGACCTCCTCGTGATGTCCTGGATCCCATCCGAGACTCCGAACAAAATTCGAACTCCATTCCATATTCCATATCTACTTAAAACGACATCAAACCTTAAGTGTGTCACCCTACGGTTCGTGAACTATGTAGAGATGGTTGAGACTCCTCTCCGACCAATAACCAATAGCGGGATCTGGAGATCCATAATGGCTCCCACATATTCAACGATAACTTAGTGATCGATTGAACCATTTACATACGATACCGATTCCCTTTGTCTCGCGATATTTTACTTGTCTGAGGTTTGATCATCGGTATCTCCATACCTTGTTCAACCTCGTCTCCGACAAGTACTCTTTACTCGTACCGTGGCATATCATTTCTTGTGCACTAGTCACATGCTTGCAAGCTAATCATAAGATATTCCACCGAGAGGGCCCAGAGTATATCTATCCGTCATCGGGGTGGACAAATCCCACTCTTGATCCATATGCCTCAACTCACACTTTCCGAATACTTAATCCCATCTTTATAACCACCCATTTACGCAGTGGCGTTTGATGTGATCAAAGTACCCTTCCGGTATAAGTGATTTACATGATCTCATGGTCGATGGACTAGGTAACTATGTATCGAAAGCTTATAGCAAATTGAACTTAATGACGTGATCTTATGCTACGCTTATTTGGGTGTGTCCATTATATCATTCATCTAATGGCATAACCTTGTTATTAATAACATCCAATGTTCATGATCATGAAACTATAATCATCTATTAATCAACAAGCTAGTTATACAAGAGGCTTACTAGGGACTCCTTGTTGTTTAGATAACACACATGTATCAATGTTTCGGGTAATACAATTATAGCATGGTATGCAAACATTTATCATAAACACAAAGATATATAATAACCACTTTATTATTGCCTATTGGGCATATCTCCAACAGTCTCCCACTTGCACTAGAGTCAATAATCTAGATTACATTGTAAGGTACCTAACACCCATGGCATTCTGGTGTTGGTCATGCTTTGCCCTAGGGAGAGCTTTAGTCAACGAATCACATTCAGATCTGTGTGTACTTTGCAAATCTTTACTTCACCATCTTCGATGTACTCGCGAATCGAATGAAAACGCAGCTTGATATGCTTCAGCTTCTTGTGTGACCTTGGTTCTTGTGCATTGGCGATGGCACCCATGTTGTCACAATAAATTACTAATGGGTCCAATGCACTAGGAACCACACCAAGCTCAACAATGAACCTCTTCATCCATACCGCTTCCGATGAAGCCTCTGAAGCCGCTATGTATTCCGATTCAGTTGAAGACTTTGCCACCGTGCACTGCATGGAACTACTCCAGCACCATTCAATATAAACACGTACCCAGACTGAGACTTAGAGTCATCAGGATCAGTGTTCCAACTTGCATCGGTGTAACTGGTTACAACAAGCTCTTGGTCACCGCCATAACAAAGAAACATATCCTTAGTCCTTTTCAAGTACTTCAGGATATTCTTGACCGCTGTCCGGTGTTCCATTCCTGGATCACTTTGATATCTGCTGGTCAAACTAACACCATGTGCGATATCCGGTCTAGTACACAGCATGGCATACATGATAGAGCCTACTGCCGAGGCATAGGGGATCTTGTTCATCCTCTCTCTTTCTTCTGCCATAGGCGGACCTTGAGTCTTAGTCAAGACCTTACCTGGTAACATAGGCAAGAACCCTTTCTTGCTTTCATCCATTCTAAACTTCTTTAGAATCTTGTCCAGGTATGTACTCTGTGAAAGCCCTATTAGGCGTCTTGATCTATCTCTATAAATCTTGATGCCTAAAATGTACACTGCTTCACCAAGGTCTTTCATTGAAAAACACTTATTCAAATAACCTTTTATACTGCTTAATAGTTCTATATCATTCCCAATCAATAATATGTCATCTACATATAATATCAGGAACGCTACAGAGCTCCCACTCACTTTCTTGTAAATACAGGCCTCTCCATGACACTGTATAAACCCGAAGTCTTTGATCACCTTATCAAAACGTCGGTTCCAACTCCGGGATGGTTGCTTCAGTCCATAAATGGAACGCTGAAGTTTGCATACCTTGTCAGCATTTTTAGGATCGACAAAACCTTTGGTTGTACCATATACAACTCTTCCTCAATGTCACCATTAAGGAACGCCGTTTTGACATCCATCTTCCAAATCTCATAATCGAAAAATGCACCTATTGCTAACAAAATCCTCACAGACTTTAGCTTCGCTACAGGTGAGAAAGTCTCATCGTAGAATTTGTCGGAAACCCTTTGCGACAAGTCGAGCTTTATAGACAGTAATATTACCATCAACATCTGTTTTTTTCTTAAAGATCCATTTATTCTCGACAGCCTTGCGGCTATCAGGTAAGTCTACCAAAGTCCACACTTTGTTATCATACATGGATCCCATTTCGGATTTCATGGCTTCTTGCCATTTGTTGGAATCTGGGCTCATCGTCGCTTCTTCATACGTCGCAGGGTCTTCATCATTGTTGTCCACAATAATAACATTTAGACAGGGATCATACCAATTAGGAGTGGTACGCTCCCTCGTCGATCTACGAGGTTCAGTAGCTTCCTCGTTCGAAGTTTCATGATCATTATCATTTGCTTCCTCTCCTATCGGTGCAGGCTGCACAGGAACATCTTCCGGTAGTGCGCTACTCTGATCTACGAGAGAAGGTTCAATAACCTCGTCGAGTTCTACTTTCCTTCCAGTCACTTCTTTAGTGAGAAACTTCTTCTCAAGAAAGGATCCGTTCTTGGCAACAAAGATTTTGCCTTCGGATCTGTGATAGAAAGTGTACCCAGTTGTTTCTTTAGGGTATCCTATGAAGACACATTTCTCCGCTTTGGGTTCTAGCTTGTCAGGCTGTAACTTTTTTACATAAGCTTCACAACCCCAAACTTTAAGGAACGACAACTTAGGTTTCTTCCCAAACCATAATTCATACGGTGTCGTTTCAACGGATTTAGATGGTTCCCTATTTAAAGTGAATGCGGCTGTCTCTAATGCATAACCCCAAAACGATAACGGTAAATCAGTAAGAGACATCATAGAACGAACCATATCCAAGAGAGTTCGATTACGACGTTTGGACACACCATTGCGTTGTGGTGTTCCCGGCGATGTCAACTGTGAAAGTATTCCGCATTTCTTTAAATGCATGCCAAACTCATAACTCAGATATTCGCCTCCACGATCAGAACGCAGAAACTTAATCTTCTTGTTACGTTGATTTTCTACTTCACTTTGGAATTCCTTAAACTTCTCGAAAGTTTCGGACTTATGTTTCATGAAATAGATATACCCATATCTACTCAGATCATCCGTGAAGGTTAAAACATAACGATAACCACCGCGCGATGCTACACTCATTGGTCCGCACACATCAGTATGTATGATTTCCAATAAGTCTGTAGCTCGCTCCATTGTACCAGAGAATGGAGTCCTAGTCATTTTTCCCATTAGACATGGTTCGCATCTATCAAGTGACTCAAAGTCAAGTGACTCAAGAAGTCCATCGGAATGGAGTTTCTTCATGCGCTTCACTGCAATATGACCAAGACGACAGTGCCACATATAAGTAGAATTATCATTCAATTTAATTCGCTTAGCATCAATGTTATGAACATGTGTATCACTACTATCGAGATTTAACAAGAATAAACCATTCATCTCAGGCGCATGACCATAAAAGATATTATTCATATAAATAGAACAACCATTATTCTCTGACTTAAATGAATAACCGTCTTGCATTAAACAAGATCCAGATATAATGTTCATGCTCAACACAGGCACCAAATAACCAATTATTGAGGTTTAAAACTAATCCCGAAGGTAGATGTAGAGGGAGCGTGTCGACAACGATCACATCGACCTTGGATCCATTTCCAACGCGCATCGTCACCTCGTCCCTCGCTAGGCTTCGTTTATTCCGTAGTTCCTATTTCGAGTTACAAATGTGAGCAACCGAACCAGTATCAAATACCCAGGCACTACTACGAGAACCAGTAAGATTGACATCTATAACATGTATATCAAATATACCTCTTCTTCTTGACAAGGCCGCTCTTTAGATCAGCCATGTACTTGGGGCAATTACGCTTCCAGTGCCCCTTATCCTTGCAGTAATAGCACTCAGTATCAGGTTTAGGGCCAGCCTTAGGCTTCTCAGGAGGTGCAGCAACTTTCTTGCCGCCCTTCTTGAAGTTGCCTTTCTTAGGTTTGCCTTGCTTCTTGAAACTGGTGGTCTTGTTGACCATCAACACTTGGTGCTCTTTCTGTATCTCAACCTCAGCAGATTTCAGCATGGAGAAGAGTTCAGGTAACTCTTTGTTCATGTTCTGCATGTTGTAGTCCATCACGAAGTTCTTGTAACTTGGTGGCAGTGATTGGAGGACACGATGAATACCCACACTACTAGGAAAACAGCTATTAGTGGCGCACCTGTTTTGGACATCAGTGGCGCACTAGTGGTGCGCCACTACTATCACGCCACTGCTAACTATTAGCAATGGCGCACCGCTGATGCGCCACTCGGTAAAGCACATACCAATAGCGCACCTCTTTGAGCCATCTAGTGCGCCACTGAATTATTGATAGGAGTGCGCCACTATGAGCCATATAGTGCGCCAGTACAATATAGATAGGGTGCGCCATTAAAACTGTGATGGGTGCGCCATTGCTATAGTAAATAAATTAAAAAAATTAAAAAGGGCACATGGCCCTGGTTGTGGCATACAGTGGATCTGAGTTGACCATTCTAGGACATAGTTACAACAAGTCACTTTTATATTTTACAAACAAGAATTACAACAGGACATAGTTTTACAGGTAGGACCCTAAAACAAAACGAAAAACGCAATCGAATCTAACTGGTCCGCTGAGCGTCCACGCCATCGTCCGCCGTGGTGAAGACCGCTCTGCGCCGTCGTCCGCCGTGGTGAAGAGCCGCTGCGCCGTCGACGCCCGGTGAAGAGCCGCCGCGGGCCCGCGCCGTCGTCCGCCCTGGTGAAGAGGAGGCCGTGGCGAGCGCGGGAGGGTGGAGGCCGAGCGCGAGCATGCCCGCGGGGATGAGAGAAAGGGGCAGACAGGGAGGGTGTTGGGTGCTGCTCGGTGGAGTGGAGAGGTCGACGGAGCAGGCGAGCGAGGTCGCCGCCGCGGTGGTGGAGGCCGCAGGTCCAGAGGGGGCCCGCGGCGGGGGCGGGGAGGAGAGCGGGTAGCTGCAGTAGAGCTCAGCCGCGGGTTTGTGCGCCGGGAGGAGCCGCCAGAGGGCGAGGAGGAGGAGGCGGCGTCCTGCGTGCGCGGGCCCTCAGCGGCGCCTGCTCATGGGGTGGGGTGGAGCCGCCGGAGGGCGAGGAGAAGCCCTCAGCTGCCCGTGGATGAGAGAAAGGGGAGAGTAGAAGAGAAAGGGGATGTGTCTGTGCGTGGTGGGAGCTGATGTGCCTGTGCGGTGGGAGGGGATGTGCCTGTGCCTGTGCGCTTGGCTGCGGCGGCGAGGCGCCTCCACCGGAGGAGGCCGGACATGGCGGAAGGCGAGGACACGCGGTGCTGCTTTGCGAGTGCCCGGCCGGCGGTGTGGCTAGAGGGGCGGAGGTGCAACGAGGTTCGCCGGCCGGCGGCTGTCGGTGGGGAGGGTAGGAGAGAGGAGCGGCTGTTGGAGAGAGGAGGGTTGGTCGCCGTGGAGAGAGAAAGTGGATCTACGGGGAGGAGAGATAAGTGGTGTGGTGGACGTGTGGAGGGTGGGTGCGGTGTGGTGGACGTGTGGAGGGTGGCTGTTGGAGAATGAGGAGGGTTGGGTGCGGTGTGGACGTGTGGTGGGTGGGTGCGGTGTGGTGGTGTCGTGGTGGGTGTGGCGACACGTCCGCGGTGGGTGTGGTGGCGCACCACCTCTAGTGCGCTATTGGTATGGGCAGCACAGTGGCGCACCAAATATAGGTGCGCCATTGCTATTGAAATAGCAATGGCGCACCTATATTTGGTGCGCCACTGCTAACTCTAGATCAATTTGTAACCCAGTTTCACAATTAGTAGTGGCCCACGACTACACTAGTGCGCCATTGGTAATTGACTACCAGTGGAGCACCACTTTTCGGTGCACCACTGCTATATAGCAGTGGAGCACCTGTTTAGTGGTGCGCCACTGATAGTAATCTTACGGCTAGGCCTTTTCCTAGTAGTGCCAGCTGGTTAGGAATCACTATCCCCAAGTCACTGAGCTTCTTCGCATGCCCGGACATAGCGAGCACGTGCTCACTAACGGAGCTGCCCTCTTCCATTATACAACTAAAGAAGTGTTTCGAGGCCTCATAGCTTTCAATGGCCGCATGAGTTTCAAAGATAGCTTTTAGCTCACGGACCATCTCATATGGGTCGTGGTGCTCAAAACACTTTTGGAGCTCCGCCTCTAGGCTGCACATGATGGCACACTGAACTTGAGAGTACCGAGTCACCCGAGTCTCGTAAACATTCTTTACATCCTCAGATACTGCAGGTGGTGGTGGGGGACCTAGCGGTGCTTCGAGCACAAATTGCAGATTTCCACCATTGAGGAAAATCCTCGCATGACGGAACCAGTCGGTGAAGTTGCTACCATTGCTTTTAAGCTTTTCTTTCTCTAGGAACTGGTTAAAATTGATGGAGGGGGACGCCATGATCTACAACATATTTGCAAAGAGTTTAGACTAAGTTTATGATAAATTGAGTTCAAAATTTTAATTCTTAAATTAACTAGGTAAACTCCCACTCAAAACAATATCCCTCGCATTGTCTTAGTGATCACACGAACCAAATCCACTACACCAAATCCGATCATCACGAGAAAAGATGTAGCTTCAAAGGCGAACACTCAAAGTGTTCATCATATCATTCATATGACTCATTCTCTAACTTTCGGTATCCCGTGTTCTGAGACCATGTCTGTACATGCTAGGCTCGTCAAGGCAACCTTAGTATCCGCGTGTGCAAAAACTGGCTTGCACCCATTGTATGCACATGTAGAATCTATCACACCCGATCATCACGTGATGCTTCGAAATGACAAGTCTTAGCAACGGTGCATACTAAGGATGAACACTTTATTATCTTGATATTTAGTGAGAGGGATCATCTTATAATGCTACCATCACGATCTAAGCAATACAAGATGCATAAAAGGATTAACATCACATGCAATTCATATGTGATATGATATGACCCTTTTGTCTTTGCGCCTTTGATCTTCATCTCCAAAGCACAGACATGATCTCCATCATCAACGGGCATGATCTCCATCATCGTCGGTGTAGCGTCAAGGTCAATGGCACCGTCTTCATGATTGCTCTCCCATGTAGCAACTATTACAACTACTTTGAAATAATACTTCAACATGAAATTTAAAGACAACCATAAGGCTCCTGCCGATTGCCACAATACAATAATGATCATCTCATACACATTCATCATCATATCATGGCCATCTCACATCACCAAACCCTGCAAAAACAAGTTAGACGCCTCTAATTTGGTTTGCATATTTTACGTGGTTTAGGGTTTTCAAGTAAGATCCAATCTACCTACGAACATGAACCACAACGGTGATACTAGTGTTGTCAATAGAAAGAGTAGATTGAATCTTCACTATGGTGGGAGAGACAGACACCCGCAAAGCCACTTATGCAATACAATTTGCATGTCAAACGTGGAGAAAATCTCATGAACGCGGTCATGTAAAGTTAGCCCGAGCCGCTTCATCCCACCATCCCGCAAGATGCAAAGTACACGAACTAAAGACAACAAAAGCATCAACGCCCACAAAACCATTGTGTTCTACTCGTGCAACCAATCTATGCATAGACACGGCTCGATACCACTGATGGGATTCGTAGCATAGAAAACAAAAAATTTCCTACCGCAAGAACGAATAACAAGCCAAGATCCAATCTAGAAGATGGGAGCAACGAGAAGATCATGAGACTAACCCTCGAAGATTTCCAAAGCCTACGAGATTAGGTCTCATTGTTGCAGAAGATGATCACTTGCCGCTTTCAAAAGCGCGTAGAAGATCTTGACGGTGCCACAGTCGGGCAGCACCTCCGTACTCGGTCACACGTTCGGTGTTGATGACGACGTCCTTCTCCCCGTTCCAGCGGGCAGCAGAAGTAGTAGATCCTCCTCGGAATCCCGACAGCACGACGGTGTGGTGGCGGTGGTGGTGGATATCTCCGGCAGGGCTTCTCCTAAGCACTACGGGAGGTGTATGAGGAGGGGGCGGCTAGGGCTTGGGGAGAGGGGGCAGCTGGGGCGCCGGCCTTGGTGCCTCTGGTTGGTGCGGCCAAGGTGGTGGCCGTCCCCCTCCCTCTCTCCCTCATTATATAGGTGGATCCCCAAGGGTTTGCCCAAAGTGTTCGAATAAGACCCCAATTCAAAAACTACCATATTGACGAAACCTAGAGGGACATGGACTCTCCCCTTCCCCCCTTGTTGGCCGGCCAAGGAGGTGGAGTACTCCATGGACTCCACCCTCCCACTTGGTTGGCTGGTTGGGGTTGGTGGAGTCAAACCGGGACTCCACCTTCCATGGTGATTTCTTCCGGAAGGTTCTAGAACATTCTAGCGCCTTCCATAAATGCACTGGATCATTTCCAAACTTGGAAAGTGACTTCCTATATATGAATCTTATTCTCCGGACCATTCCGGACCTCCTCGTGATGTCCTGGATCCCATCCGAGACTCCGAACAAAATTCGAACTCCATTCCATATTCCATATCTACTTAAAACGACATCAAACCTTAAGTGTGTCACCCTACGGTTCGTGAACTATGTAGAGATGGTTGAGACTCCTCTCCGACCAATAACCAATAGCGGGATCTGGAGATCCATAATGGCTCCCACATATTCAACGATAACTTAGTGATCGATTGAACCATTTACATACGATACCGATTCCCTTTGTCTCGCGATATTTTACTTGTCCGAGGTTTGATCATCGGTATCTCCATACCTTGTTCAACCTCGTCTCCGACAAGTACTCTTTACTCGTACCATGGCATATCATCTCTTGTTAACTAGTCACATGCTTGCAAGCTAATCAGACGATATTCCACCGAGAGGGCCCAGAGTATATCTATCCGTCATCGGGATGTACAAATCCCACTCTTGATCTATATGCCTCAACTCACACTTTCCGAATACTTAATCCCATCTTTATAACCACCCATTTACGCAGTGGCGTTTGATGTAATCAAAGTACCCTTCCGGTATAAGTGATTTACATGATCTGATGGTCGAAGGACTAGGTAACTATGTATCGAAAGCTTATAGCAAATTGAACTTAATGACGTGATCTTATGCTACGCTTATTTGGTTGTGTCCATTATATCATTCATCTAATGACATAACCTTGTTACTAATAACATCCAATGTTCATGATCATGAAACTATAATCATCTATTAATCAACAAGCTAGTTATACAAGAGGCTTACTAGGGACTCCTTGTTGTTTACATAACACACATGTATCAATGTTTCGGTCAATACAATTATAGCATGGTATGCAAACATTTATCATAAACACAAAGATATATAATAACCACTTTATTATTGCCTCTTGGGCATATCTCCAACAGTTTGATGGGTCACTTTGGGCGTGAGAAGACGCTACTCATGCTCGCTGATCACTTTTATTGGCCAAAGATGAGGCGGGATGTGGACATGTATGTGAAGAGGTGTATTACTTGCAACAAATCCAAGTCCAAGCTGAAGCCTCGCGGTTTGTATACTCCTTTACCGGCACCTACTACACCATGAGAAGATACAAGTATGGATTTTGTGTTTGGTTTGCCACATACTAAGAGAGGCCATGATTCTATATTTGTGGTAGTGGATAGATTCTCTAAGATGTCACACTTTATTGCCTGTCACAAGAGCAATGATGCGTCGCATATTGCTAACCTGTTTTTCAGGGAGATCGTACGTCTACATGGAGTCCCAAAGACTATTGTTTCTGATTGTGACGTGAAGTTTATGAGCTACTTCTAGAAAACACTTTGGGGAAATCTAGGGACAAAGCTACTTTTCAGCACAACTTGTCATTCCCAAACTGATGGCCAAACTGAGGTGGTGAATAGAACATTGTCACAACTGTTGAGATCCATGATCAAGAAGAACTTGAAGGAGTGGGAAGATTATTTGCCGCATGTGGAGTTTGCTTACAACATGGCGGTACATTCTACCACAGAGCTGTGTCCGTTTGAGGTGGTGTATGGTTTCAAACTCATTACTCCACTTGACTTGTTGCCTATACCCATCATGAGAGAGTCAATATGGAGGCATCAAAGATGGCAGATTTTGTACGGAAGATACATGTGAAGAATAAAGAGTTGATAGAGAACAAAGGTAAGAACAATGCTGCGAGGGTGAACAAGAAGCGCAAGGAGATGTTGTTCAATCCTGGTGATATGGTCTGGGTACATTTTTGCAAGGATAGGTTCCCGAAGCTACGGAAGTCCAGTAAAGTAACGTTTAGTGTTTGTGTGGGATTTAGCCTCTCACGCCTCTCTATATATATTGATCAGCAAAGGGTACAAATACATGTGTACAATACATGACAGAATACATACACTAGACCTATTATAACACACCCCCTCAATCTGAACCGCTACTATGTACAAGATTCAGATTGGGTCCAAAACGGTCTAGCATCTTTCGAGTGGCTGGTTTAGTAAACACATCAGCCAGCTGATCATTGGAAGAGAGAAACCTGACTCGAAGATCTCCAGACGCAACACGCTCACGCACAAAATGGAAGTCGATCTCAATATGCTTAGTCCTAGCGTGGAAAACTGGGTTTGCAGTCAGGTACATAGCCCCTAGATTATCACATCACAAAATGGGTATATGCCGCTGAGAAACTCCCAAATCCTTAAGTAGGGATTCAATCCATATAGCTTCAGCAACACCATTAGCCAATGCCTTATACTCTGCCTCAGTACTAGATCTTGAGACGGTAGGCTGCTTCTTCTAACTCCAAGAAATAAGGTTCGGTCCAACAAATATAGCAAATCCTCCAGTGGATAGTCGATCATCAACACACCCTGCCCAGTCTGCATCAGTATAGATGTTGATGGCGGTGGAACAGGACTTGCGAAATCTCAGTCCAGTACTCAGTGTTCCCTTAACATAGCGCAGGATGCGCTTGACGGCCTCCCAATGAGCATCAGTGGGTTGTGAGAGAAACTGGCATACCTTGTTCACAGCAAAGGATACGTCCGGACGAGTAAGAGTCAAGTACTGTAAGCCGTCAACTACACTACGATACCGGAAAGCATCTTCGGTACCTAAAACAGTGCCAGAATCACGAGCAAGATGCTCATTTGTGGCCAGTGGTGTAGAAGTGGGTCGACAATTCTCCATGCTCACACGGTGCAATAGATCTAGTGCATAGTTTCGTTATGTCAATGTCATGCCCCCTGAATTGCGAGACGCTTCAAGACCGAGGAAGTAGTCAAGATTACCTAGATCCTTGATGGGAAAGCTTGCAGAGAGAGACCGGACAAGGCAGTCAACAACACTAGGAGTGGAGCCAACAATCACAATATCATCCACAAAGACCAACATATAGACCTGGACATCCTGATGTGTGAAGGTGAACAGGGACGTGTCCGCTTTGGAAGCAACAAAACCAAGAGTGGCAAGTAGAGCACTGAGTCGGGCATACCAGGCACGGGGAGACTGCTTAAGTCCATAGAGAGATCTCTGAAGTTTGCACACATATGAGGGATAACGCGCATCCTCGAAACCGGGCAGCTGCTGCATATAGACATCCTCAGAAAGAAAACCGTGGAGGAAGGCATTGCTCACATCAACCTGCCGAAGAGTCCATCCGCGAGAAACAACAAGTGAAAGAACCAAGCGAACTGTGGCTGGCTTGACCACGGGACTGAAAGTATCACCGCAGTCGATGACATGCTGCTGAGTGAAGCAACGCGCGACAAGCCCTACCATGTATTTATCCACGGAACCATCGGGGTGCTGTTTTGTTTTGAATATCCACTTGCTGCCCAAAATGTTAACAACAGAGGGCCGAGGGACCAAAATCCAAGTCTTGGTCTGACAAAGAGCATTAAGCTCCTCAGACATAGCATCACGCCAGGCTGAGTCATGCAACGCATCACGGTTAGACACCGGCATGGCGAAGAAGGCATGGCGACGAGGATCATAGCGCACCGTTCCATCAGTATATTCCTTGGTGCGACGAGTATTATCACGCGCATGAGTAACCATCGCGTGTGCAGGCGCCGTGGAGGACGGCGCAGCCAAAGGTGTCGCGGTCGAGGGGGCGCCCTCAATGGCAGTCGACACGGGCTGAGACGAGGCCGACGCGGTCGGCCCAGCAGTGGATGGCCCACCTAGAGATGGCCCAGCTGGGGGCGGGCCAGGCTAGGGCTGGCCAGACGGAGGCGGCCCGGGCGAAGGCGGGGCCGGCGTCTTGGGGTGCATGACATGCACATGCACGTCGATCACCCCGGGTGCTGGTATGTCGATCACGGGTCTCGATGGATCGGCCGAAGCGGAATCCGGAGCCGACGATGTAGGGGGAACCTGCACGGGAGAAGTACTACCTGGAACAGGTGCATTAGTGGACAAATAAGACAGGTCGTATTTCCGCATATGATCTCTAGTAGCCAGTTCGGTGGAAGGAAATGTGATCACATCGGCAAGGGTGGACACATCGACATGGACACCAGGAGTGGCATAGGGGAAAACAGATTCACCGAAGACGACATCACGAGAAATATAAATACGTCCCGTGGAGCGATCAAGGCACTTATACCCCTTATGCATAGGACTATACCCGAGAAAGGTGCACATAGTGGAGTGATACGTCTCCAACGTATCTATAATTTCTGATGTTCCATGCTAGTTTTATGACAATACCTACATGTTTTGCTCACACTTTATAATGATTTCATGCATTTTCCGGAACTAACCTATTAACAAGATGCCGAAGTGCCAGTTTCTGTTTTCTGCTGTTTTTGGTTCCAGAAAGGTTGTTCGGGCAATATTCTCGGAATTCGACGAAACAAAGGCCAAACATCATATTTCACCGAGACGGACTAGGACACCGAAAGAGAGCCGGAGGGGAGGCCCAAGGCTCCCAGACCATAGGCTGGCGTGGCCTGGAGGGGGGGCGCGCCGCCCTATGGGGTGGGCCCCCCAGGCACCTCCTTGCGCCGCCTCTTCGCCTATAAAATCCGTCGTGACCTAAAAACCCGATACCGATTGACGAAACTCCAGAAAGACTCCAGGGACGCCGCCACCATCGCGAAACTCCGTTTCGGGGGAAAGAAGTCTCTGTTCCGGCACGCCGCCGGGACGGGGAATTGCCCCCGGAGTCATCTCCATCGACACCACCGCCATCTTCATCGCCATTGCTGTCTCCCATGATGAGGAGGGAGTAGTTCTCCACCGAGGCTGAGGGCTCTACCGGTAGCTATGTGGTTCATCTCTCTCTCCCATGGTCTGATCTTTATGTGATCATGAGCTTTGTATCACTATTACTCTATGTGCTACTCTAGTGATGTTATTAAAGTAGTCTATTCCTCCTCCATGATGTAATGTTGACAGTGTGTGCATCATGTAGTACTTGGCGTAGGTTATGATTGTAATCTCTTGTAGATTATGAAGTTAACTATTACTATGATAGTATCGATGTGATCTATTCCCCCTTCATAGCTATTGTTGACGAGTGTGTATGCTATGTTAGTACTCGGTCTAAATTGCAATGGTCTATTATGCACTCTAGAGGTTACTTAAATATGAACTCCGAATGTTGTGGAGCTTGTTTACTCCGGCTTGAGGGAGCTCTTGTAGCCCTACACAATGAATGGTGTTTGTTATCCAACAAGAGAGTGTGAGAAAGTAGCACAAGTGAAGAGAAGTTATTTATTTATGTGATCATTGTTGAGAGTGTCCACTAGTGAAAGTATGATCCCTAGGCCATGTTTCTAAGCATTGAAACACCGTTTCCAACAAGTTCTGTTACATGTTACTTGCTGCCATATTTATTTCAGATTGTTATTACCACTCATATTCATCCATTTCACTTGCATCTTACTATCTCTTCGCCGAACTAGTGCACCTATACATCTGACAAGTGTATTAGGTGTGTTGGGGACACAAGAGACTTCTTGTATCGTAATTGCGTGGGTTGCTTGAGAGGGATATCTTTGACCTCTACCTCCCTGAGTTCGATAAACCTTGGGTGATTCACTTAAGGGAAACTTGATGCTATTCTACAAACCTCTGCTCTTGGAGGCCCAACACTGTCTACAAGAATAGAAGCGTGCGTAGACATCAAGCTATTTTCTGGCGCCGTTGCCGGGGAGGTAAGGTAAAAGGTATTCACATCCTCCGACTACTAAGCTATTTTCTGGCACTGTTGCCGGTGTGTGAGTGCTCAAAGCTATTTCCTTTAGATCCTACAATTGCATCTTTTTGTTTCTTATTTTAATTTCACTAGTTAGGCTTAATGGAAAACAACAAAAATATTAGAGATCTTTATAGTATTTATCTTGAGTTAGGACATGAGGTGTTTGAAGAGAAAATTAAAAAACCTATGGAACTCTATATGCATAATAATGGCAATGTTATTAGTATGAATGCTTTGAACACCATTGTTGCTAATGCTATGGAAAATTCTAAGCTTGGGGAAGCTGGTTTTGATGAGCATGATATTTTTAGTCCCCCAAGCATGGAGGAGAAAATTTACTTTGATGATACTTTACCTCCTATATATGATGATTACAATGATGACTATCATATTTTCAGTCCACCTACTATTGAGGAGAAAATTAATTATGATTACAATATGCCTCCTATATATGATGATTATGGTGATGAGAATAATAATGATAGCTATTTTATTGAATTTGCTCCCACTACAATTAATAGTAATGACTATGCTTATGTGGAGAGTAATAATTTTATGCATGTAGCTCATGATAAGAATGTTTCATGTGATAGTTATATTGTTGAGTTTGTTCATGTTGCTACTGAAAGTTATTATGAGAGAGGGAAACATGGTTATATGCATCTTAATAATATTAAGTTTCCCCTCTTTATGTTGAGAATCTTGAAGTTGCGCTTGTGTTGCCTTTCTATGCTTACATGACTTGTTTATTTACAAGACTCCTTTTCATAGGAAGTGGGTTAGACTTAAAAGTGTCTCATACTTGCTTTTTGATGCTCTCTTTGCTTCAACTCTTATTTCTTGCGAGTGCATCATTAAAATTGTCGAGCCCATCTTAATGGCTATAAAGAAAGCACTTCTTGGGAGATAACCCATGTTTTTATTTTGCTACTGTTTTGTTGTGTCTTGGAAGTTGTTACTACTGTAGCAACCTCTCATTATCTTTATTTTATTGCATTGTTGTGCCAAGTAAAGTCTTTGATAGTAAGGTTGATACTATATTTGGATTACTGCGCAGAAACAGATTTCTTGCTTTCACGAATTTGAGTAGGTCTCTCTGTAGGTAACTCAGAAAAATCTGCCAATTTTCGTGTGTGATCGTCAGATATGTACGCAACTTTCATTAAATTTGAGCTTCTTCATCTGAGCATGTTAAGTGCCTCTGAAAAATTCGTCTTTACGGACTGTTCTGTTTTGACAGATTCTGCCTTTTATTTCGCATTACCTCTTTTGCTATGGTGAATGGATTTCTTTGTTCCATTAACTTTCAGTAGCTTTGAGCAATGTCCAGAAGTGTTAAGAATGATTGTGTCACCTCTGAATATGTGAATTTTTAATTATGCACTAACCCTCTAATGAGTTTGTTTTGAGTTTGGTGTGGAGGAAGTTTTCAAGGGTCAAGAGAGGAGGATGATACAATATGATCAAGAAGAGTGAAAAGTATAAGCTTGGGGATGCCCCGTGGTTCATCCCTGCATATTTCAATAAGACTCAAGCATCTAAGCTTGGGGATGCCCAAGGCATCCCCTTCTTCATCGACAACTTATCAGGTCACCTCTAGTGAAACTATATTTTTATTCCGTCACATCTTATGTGCTTTACTTGGAGCGTCTGTATGTTTTTTTGTTTTGTTTTTGTTTGAATAAAATCGGATCCTATCATTCCTTGTTTGGGAGAGAGACACGCTCCGCTCGTTCATATGAACACTGGTGTTCTTAGCTTTACTTTTAATGTTCATGGCGAAGGTTGAAACTGCTTCGTTCATTATTATTTGGTTGGCAACAGAAAATGCTTCATGTGGTAATTGGTATATTGTCTTGAATAATTTGATACTTGGCAATTGTTGTGCTCAAACAGATCATGTTTAAGCTCTTGCATCATGTACTTTGCACCTATTAATGAAGAACTACCATAGAGCTTGTTGAAATTTGGTTTGCATGATTGGTCTCTCTGAAGTCTAGATATTTTCCGGTGAAGTGTTTGAACAACAAGGAAGACAGTAGTAGAGTCTTATAATGCTTGCAATATGTTCTTATGTAAGTTTTGTTGTACCGGTTCATACTTGTGTTTGCTTCAAACAACCTTGCTAGCCAAAGCCTTGTACTGAGAGGGAATACTTCTCGTGCATCCAAAACCTTGAGCCAAAACCTATGCCATTTGTGTCCACCATACCTACCTACTATGTGGTATTTCTCTGCCATTCCAAAGTAAATTGCTTGAGTGGTACCTTTAAAATTTCATTCCTTGTCTTTGCAATATATAGCTCATGGGAAAATAGCCTTAAAAACTATTGTGGTAAATAATATGTAGCTTATGTATTTTATTTCTTATAAGTTGCTTGTTGAGCGGTAACCATGTTTCTGGGGACGCCATCAACTATTACACCTTTGTTGAATATCATGTGAGTTGCTATGCATGTTCGTCTTGTCTTAAGTAAGGGTGATTTATCATGATCAAATGGTTTGAGTATGCATATTGTTAGAGAAGAACATTGGGCCGCTAACTAATGCCATGAATCATGGTGGAAGTTTCAGTTTGGACATCAATCCTCAATCTCTTATGAGAATATTATCTCGTTGTTGAATGCTTATGCATTAAAGAGGAGTCCATTATCCGTTTTCTATGTTGTCCCGGTATGGATGTCCTTAGTTGAGATCTATCAAAAACGAGAAATCAAATGCGATCTATCTCCTTGGACCTTTGTACATGCGGCATAGAGGTACCCCTTTGTGACACTTGGTTGAAACATATGTTATGCAATGATAATCCATGGAAATCCAAGCTAATTAGGACAAGATGCGAGCACTATTGGTATTCTATGCATGAGGCTTGCAACTTATAGGATGTCTTATGCATAATACATATGAATTATTACTACCGTTGACAAAATTGTTTCTATGTTTTCAAAATAAAAGCTCTAGCACAAAAATAGTAATCCATGCTTCCCTCTCGCGAAGGGCCTTTCTTTTACTTTATGTTGAGTCAGTTTACCTACTTCCTTCTATCTTAGAAGCAAACACTTGTGTCAATCTGTGTGCATTGATTCCTACATACTTGCTTATTTGCATTCATCATATTACTTTGTGTTGACAATTATCCATGAGATATACATGTTGAAGTTGAAAGCAACTGCTGAAACTTATATCTTCCTTTGTGTTGCTTCAAAACTTTCTACTAAGAATTTATTGCTTTATGAGTTAACTCTTATGCAAGACTTATTGATGCTTGTCTTGAAAGTACTATTCATGAAAAGTCTTTGCTATATGATTCAGTTGTTTAGTCATTGTCTTTACCATTGCTTTGAATCGCTTCATTCATCTCATATGCTTTACAATAGTATTGAGAAAGATTATGATAGCATGTCACTTTAGAAATTATCCTTGTCGTGGTATCGTCACGGCATATGCCATAGGGTGGCTAATCGAAGGTGGTTCCTAGATGGTCTCACGGTGGTATCCGGAAGCGGGTATGGGCACGAGTGACACGGTCGACGTACCCAGGTTCGAGGCCCTCCGATGGAGGTAACACCTCTACTCCTGCTATGAGTGTATATGGTAGTCACACAATACAATGGTGCTCCTAGAGCTGTGTCCGGCTGCTCGGGGAGGCTAAGGTAGACGAAGGTCTCTCTCCTCGAGTAGCGCTAAGCCTAGAGTGAAGTAAGAATGATCGATCGTCCCCCGCACGAGGGGGTAGCCCAGCTTATATAGGCGCTGGCACTTTACATAGAAGTCCCTATGGTCTACTGGCCGGCTTGGCCGGCTCCGGCTTCCGCTCCTTCCCGAGGCGTTGACGTCATGGAGCCGTTGAGGCGTAGTGGCCTGTCCCGTCCGCCGAGAGGGGTCAGCGGCATGGCGAGGAGATGTCACCTGTCGCCATCATGTCCTGTAGCCGGTACGGACCGTCGTAGGCGATGATGGCCTGTCCGCCGCGTGGCACTTGTTGCTCTACGGTGCCCCGCGCTTACTGAAAGGGAGGTCAGCGTGGACCTTTGAACCCGGACCACCTACCCGAGTTCCTTCTCATGCAAGACTCGCCAGCCTCGAGTCGGTCCGAGGTATAGACCCCGATCGGATATGGCTTGTAGAAGCCGGCCCAGCCACAACGCGGATGGCCGTAGCCGGGCCGACTAGGACTTAGAGCCAGCCGGCTTCCGAAGCAGCCGGCCACGGCTCCGGCCGGCTGCTCCTCGGCCGGCCTTTGCCGCGAGCCGGCCAACTTCTAGCCGGCTGCTCCGCGTCCATTGCCCTACCCGGGGTCTTCCCCGACATTAGCCCCGAAGCCGGCAAGGTCCTGCGTTAAGAGGGACCTAGGCAGGTTTCCCTGGCTCTTAGATCTTCTGAATGCGTTGGGCCGCCCTTGGAGGGGCCGACTGAGAATTTCCATTCAGCCGGCTGCGCCCTCATCCGGCTTGCCCCGTCCGGCTTCTTCTAGCCGGACGTCATTTTCGCGTCTGCAGCTTTTGCTTTTTTACAAGTATTGACGATGTCTCCGCCTTGTTAGGAGAGTTTGGAGCTGGTTTGAATTTAATGTCCGGCTCCGACTGGGAGCGCCGGAGTTTCCGCCGCCTTGGGCCTTGCGCCCGACTTGACGGGTCTGACGGCTGGCTCCTGTTGCCGTTTCGTCTGGTCACATCAATGTCTCCTCCGGATCCGGTGCGGTCGTGGGGAAGTGGTGCGGCAGTTTTCGGTAACCGCAGCCGTCGTGGGGGTAGCTATGGCCGTAGTAAATCCCCATCGTGGCCCACGATCGCCACGTGGCCACGCAACTGGCGCGTTGGGCGGCTATAAATGCCACCGGAGCGGTATCGAGGCGTCTTCTTCTTCCTCGCGCTCCCACTTCGCCCTTTCTCTCGTTCGAGCTTTCCACCGATCCGGCGCGGCTACTCCACCGTTTCCCTGGCGAACTTCGGCGAGCGGTCGCCCCGACGTTCCTCCGCCGAGCTACCGCCACAACTCCGCTAATCCGGCGCCACGGGGCCGCGCGTGTCGACGGCGCGCTCTTCTCCACCGCGCTCTCCTCCGGCGAGGAGCGGTTCTTCTTCGCCGTTTCGCCTCTCGTGGACTTCTTCTTCCTCCTCGTCCTCAATGGCTCAACCAAGCGGCTCTTGGAGGGGCTCCTACATGCGGGAGGACGACATCGAGCGGCTCGTGCGCCTCCGCCGCATTCCGGCGGGGGTGACTACGAGGGCGCCTGGCACCGAGATGGAGCCCAGGCCGGAACCCGGCGAGCGTGTGGTCTTCGGAGCGCACCTCGACCGTGGGTTGGGCCTGCCGGCTTCAAACTTCTTCCGCCGGTTTCTTGACTTCTTTGGCCTGCAGCCGCACCACCTGCCGGCCAACGCCATCATCCTCCTCAGCTGCTACGTGGCTTTCATGGAAGGCTACGCCGGCTTGTGGCCGGATGTGGAGTTCTGGAGCCGGCTCTTCTACATCAAGGCGCGGACGACCGAAGGCCGTCTCGAGGACCTGCGGCGCCGCCTCCCTCTATCCTCGCACGGGTACGTCTTTTCCACGGATCCCGGCTCGTGGATTCTGTGAAGAACCGGCGGATGTCCTTCTTTTATGTGCGGAACGAAAGCCCAGCCTTCGACCGGCTCAACCTGCCGGAATACAACCCGGCTCCGCCGATCGGCCGGCTCAGCCGGGGCCACAACCCCAAGTCAGCGGACCCGGACGCGGAGGTGAACCTCCTGTGGGATTTCCTGGGGGAGTGCGTCACGGGAGACCGGCTGAGCGCCGAGGACCTCCTCTGCACTTACGTCACGCGCCGGGTGTTGCCGCTCCAGTGGCGTGTCCACAAGATCGGGCACATGTCCGGCCGGCTTGACCCAACCCGGACGTCGAAGGTGGAGCTCACCAAGTCCCAGGTTGCTCGCCGGGTGAACAAGATCACCAAGGCCAACATGCCGGAGAACTGGGATTGGGGGCTGCCGCCCTACGACCGGGAGCAGCCGCCTGAATTGGTAAGTTTGATGTTTTGGCCGTCTTCCGGCTTGCGGCTGCGTGGCCGACTTGATATTTATCTTGTTTTGCTTTCAGCTTTTCACCCGCCAAGGCATTGAGGATGGCGACCTGGCGACGAAGATCTGGACGCCGGACCATGTCGATCCGGCCGACCCGGTCGGCGACCAAGCCGGCGACGACGATCTGCCGGAGGTGCCGGACCAAGGCGGCCAGGGGGAGCATAATCCGCCGCCCTCGCCGGAACACGAGCAGGAGCAGGAGCAGGCGCAGGCGGAGCCGGCGGAGTCCGGCACGGGGCCAATCCCTGCGGTGCCTCTGCGCACGAGGCCGCCTGCGGGCACGGCGACTTCCGCGCCTAAGGGGAAGAAGCGGGCCATCGGCGGGTCCACGGCTGCGGTGGAGGCGAAGGCCAAGAAGCAACGCCGGCAGGCGCCCAAGAGGGTTCCGGAGCAAGCCGGGTGGGTTCTTTTTTCTCTGTTGTTTGATTCCTTTTCTTTCCTTCCTTTTTGTATTTATCTTTTCTTGCTTGTTCAACTAGGGCTCCGATAAAGTTTACCCAGGGCGGCGGCTCTCGGCAGGCTCCTCCCATCACGTCGCCGCTTCAGCGGCAGAGGAGGGAGCCAACCCCGCAGCCCTCGACGCGCGCGCGCACGCCGCCTGCTGTTATCGTGCCGCCTGCGGCTACGCCACCTTCTGCGGGGGCGTCTTCTTCAGCTGCGCCTTCTGCGGCGCCTGGCGGCGGCGCCCCGGGTGAGCCGGTGCGCCGGCCAACCATAGACGACATGTTTCCGCGCCGCGCCCCATTTGTGGAGCAGGCGGCCGGAGCTGGCAGGGGTATGCCGCCCGCGACCGGAGCTGGAGCTGGCGGGGCTGCGCCGTCTGCGACCGGAGTCGGCGGGCCCGCGCCTAACGTTGTGGTGCTGGAGAGCAGCCCGGAGGGAGCGCCTCAGGCGCCGGGGACGACGGCTCCCACTGGGCCGACTGCTTCGACCACGCCGCCTCCATCTTCGGAGCCGACGAGGGAGGAGCCGGCCAGGGACGAGCCGGCACGTGCCAAGGACGCTGGCTCCTGGGCACTGATAAGGATGGAGGGCCCGTCGGACCCATCTAAAGGCCCCCACGTGGCCAAAGGCGCCCGACTGCTTAACGTAGCGTCCGCCTCCGACTCTAGCCTGGGCTCGGCTGGCACCATGGAGGCGGCGTGGCACCAGGCGGATGCCTGCGAGGTGACCAGTCGGGAGGGGCAGCCAGGCGTGGCGCCCATGAAGCTGTTCTTCTCCGGCTTCCGTGGCAGCCTCAAGGCCAAGGCCGCCGAGACCCTTGCCCAGCTGGCAACGCTGGAGGATGCCGACAAGGTATGTGTCTTCTCATTTTTGCAATTCTGTTGTTACTAGTTGAATGCCCGTGCGTTGCCACGGATTTTTAAGTTTTTTTCCATTCTTGCACATGTAAATACACATGAAAATTCCTGGTTGTGTAGGATATGACAATGGAGATACACCTGTTTAATCAACATTTCAACGACATGAACGGAGAGACAAAATATATAGTTTTAGTTATTCAAACTACATGGCATGCTCTTAATCCGTTTCAGTGACATTTATGTTCACAATTAGTTTGTTGGTTCTGACATGAACTAATGAACGGAGGTTATCCATACTAAGTGATTCCACAAGTTAATACTGGAAATTTTAACAAACAACAAATTTGATCAACCCGGTTTTGGTTTTCAACAAATTTCTCTAACCTTTTTTTATTACTATCTTATTTTCTTGAGAATGACATAGGTTATTTTTTAGAACTTTGATATCAATTTCTGGTAGTTTTCCAGTAGCCTTTTCATGGTTATTTTCTTCTTGTATCACTCACTTGTTTAAAAAAAATGTATATAGTGATGTAACTTATTGACGTGAACAAAAGTATACGACCATCTTATTTACTAAACTGAGAAGAATATGGATCCTCCTGCCTCCATGAGACTATGTCGTCTACTTTCTTTTCCCACCAGCCCATGACTTCGAACAATCCCACATTCAACAAGGATCATGGTGGGTTTTCCACTCCCCTCTTGTGAAGGATATTGTGTTTTCTCTCATAGTTCTAGATGCAACTATTATTTAAAAATGCGTTTTAAATTCTTTTCAAAATGTTAAATATGTTGAAAAAAACCTGAGTGTACATCCTTACAGTCTATATTAGCTCCCAAAAGTTTTGCAGGATTTTTTGTGTGTGGCCTATGTAAAAAAATGTCTCATGAAATGCTATTTTTAAAGTACCGGAAATTGTATTTTTTATACATGCCACAAAAACTAATTGTTTTCTGAAAAACTTCGTGCGCAAACACAGATGACTTGATGTATGCTCCAATCTCTTTTTTTAAGGATTTTTTGACATTCTGATATATTTTTTAGCAAACGGGTGCATCTACACCTATGTGCTGGATTTCCGTTTCCGCCTCCTGAGCCAATTGTTCAACTCATAAAGAAACCTCGACTCAAGATTACACTAAAACAAAAAGGAAGAGTAACTTAACAAAGTTTATTCTCCTAAGTTTAACATTTCGCTACAACAAACACAAGGATAATAAGGGAAGAATCAAGCCAACTAATTTGTTCGGACATGTAGAATTATAGGAAGATGCCCGTGCGATGCAATGGAGTATCTATCGGCTAACTGTTTAACATTGTGAGTAATACAAGGATCAAGGATAACCATGTACCAAGAGCTCGAAAACAGAAACAATGTCGTGCAAGGGGAAACAAAAATATTTCTTAGAGATCGATCAAAATAAGAGTGACAAGACCCTTTCACGCACATGCCCCCTTTGGATTCTCGCCATCATCTTGTGTGAGTTCTCACCCACACCGGTCATCTTTTCTCTTTGTGCCTCTTCGTCCGCCGCCCCATCATTGTGATGTCACTTCATTAAATTGGAAAAAGGTAAGTACCTTATAAAATTGAAACATCACACGTTTTCATCATCTGCTAAGGATGCAACTCTTCCATCAGCACACAAAATGCCCTTAGTGCTTAAGAAATGTCACCATTTAGAATGTACTGTCGATGTTAAAAAAATACATAAAAAGCTATATTTGATCTGTTCTTCGATTCTTAGTGCAGCATAATTCAAAGTTTAGTCAGCATTCCATGTCTCTAGTTATGGAATCTAAATTCTAGCAATGAGGAATGGAGCAAAGAAAATTATCTATTTTCACAATAAGAGAGTTTGGACAAAGTTCATGGTTCTTAAATATACGTTTACCAACAAAAACTATTGCATACAACCATGGGCACAGTAAAGTTTCAGGTAAATAATTAACAAGGAATCACACGATGAAGAAAAAATAAAGAGGGGTGAATTGTTTACGCTGCTTTACAAGTAAATCATCCATCACCTTCGCAGCTCGAGATTTATTTATTTACACTCCTTCACCAGTAACTCATCCATCATCATCGCAACCTGAGATTTATTTATTTACAAGCAGATTTGGTCAACATCAAATAGCCGAATGCTAATTAACCTTAATTAGCAACATCCCATATTCAATCAAGAAAATCTTATTGAAATGCTCATCTATGGCCAGTTCGTGGTTCAAGTACAAAAATAAAGTAAACCTGCCCTGCTTTAGTACAAAAATGAAGTAAACAACATCTTCCGCCCGACAACTTCGTCTATGGCCAGTTCAGCACCGGCAACAACTGAGCCAAGAGACACTACACTCATCAACTCCTTCCTCAATGTTGTGCGTAAGGAAGCCAGGAGCTCAGACTGCCTCCTCCATGGCAAAGGCCATGTGTCTCGCAATCTGTTCATTCCTTCTATTCATGCATTTCTCTACAATATCAATTTTCCTGGTTCTGTTTCTAGAACAGAGGTGGTCAGGTGTACATCTTATAATATCGTTAACTCGTTCATTGTTCGGATTCAATAGGTAAACGTCTATCAAGTGTAGTGTGCAATGCTTGTTTGATCAAAACTTTGCAACATAAATAATAAACTTATCATATTGGTGTAAGTGGGAAGTTGAGAATGGATGTTCAATATTGCTGGTTATCATCTTTTGGTAATTAAGGCCAAAATATTTCTCATTTAGTAGGCTCTTCTGTCCTGCAGCAGAATGACAGAGCATATTGCATGGAAAACAGCACAGTTGGCAGCATTTAAAAACATTACGGGATCAAGCACAATTTTTTTTTGGTGTTTCCACTTTCCAGCATTGCTCGGATGATGGATCGCACAATTTAAATTTTACCATTTGGCACTATTGGTATGAGCAAGGAATTCAACCTGATGAAAAACTAACCTTCTAACACAAAGCATTTCAAGTACTTGTTTAACTGGAAGCCTTCAAGCAAAATAAAACTTGACTCGATGCATTCTTTCAATATTCCAATACAATAGAAAAAGAGCAGAAGGAGCAGGAGAAAAACAAAATTGTACAAGAAGACTAATAAATTGGAGAACACCTACCACAATGAAGTCTTCCAATCTACTTGACCCCTGTTTAAAAAATTAATGTCCTTGCAAACTGGTTGCTCACTTGAGGCCCTGCTGCTCCTCCATGTCCGATACAAAATCTGTATGAAACAGCAAAGTTCCAAATAGCACACGGCAAGCATCAGAACCAGACCAAGAGTTCGTTCAATGACAATGGCAACCAGAATGGATATTTTAGAAAGAAAGAGCAAAATACTAATAAGGCAAGAGACGAGAAGATGAGATATCATCGTACCTTTTTGTACTAATCAAGCAGGTCACCACCATGGCGAGATTCACTTTTATTTAGGCAATTGCCATGGAATGGACAGCGTTTGCCAGGGAAATACTTTGATTTCAGCAGCAGAAAAATCAACGACCACGGCTTGAGCAGCGCAATGAACCGCTTCTTGCGACAAGCATGCTCCCGCAAACTCGCGCCGTAGGTGAATGGCTAGGAGCAGCGGGGACGCGACCGGGCCTGCGGCGACACCCACCGGCCCCCTCTCGGTCCAACGCTCGAGCATCTATGTCGTCAAAGGAGTATGATGTCGGCTAGTGCACCGAGGCTTTTCTTCTGCGAGAGAGCAGGTGTTGACAAGATGGAGAAGGCGGAGAACATATGGGGCGCAGTGGTGTTTCCATTCAGCTTGGACTTCGAAGCACTGAGATTAACCAAGGAATATATGATGGGTTAACTGAAAACAGATATCATCACAGTAAGCCACTGCTCATCTATCATCTTGTACATAAAATAATTTAAGAGGGGCCGAGCATTGGCATCCTATATCTAGCTGATGTGGCAAGGGAGAAATCTACAATTCTACCATTTAATTTAATAAGAACTATTATGTTAAATTATACGTAAAATCCACCATGGAATTTGGGCTTCAAGGAGAACAACCCATTTATCTAAATCCCATTAATTTGTTAATGGCCTTTGTTGTACCAATATAATTAAGCAATAAACAAATGATGCAACCAAAAGGTACAGAATACCTCAAACACAAAAACACAAACCTTAGAATTTGCTTTCAGATTGGTTCTTCATACCAGCTGAGCTATTTATAAATCTTCATCAGGTTTGGCAACCAAAAATTTGTAGTGGCTAACCAGTCTTTACCATGAGACAATCCTGAAGTATGCAACCCGAGCTATCACGGATGTGAAAATACGAAGGACGTTAATCTACAGAGGTCCGCTCTATTCTTCGGAGCTAGTCGAGCCCGAGAATAGGAGAACCAATAAATGTATGTGCTTAATACTTCGAAGAAGCTAATTCTAAGATGTGATTGGTTGTCGTGGAAGAGATATGACCCTGCGTGAAGCTTGTGTCGATTACGTAAATGGCAAAAGAGAGAAACATCTAACCGTGGCTGGAGGAGTGAATCATATATTGTCTTCTCACGGAACTATGTACTCGTCGCTGAGCTCCTCTCGTTGGTCACCACATGTTGTTTATTTTTTCTCATACTCTTACTTTTATTAATCAAAAGTGATTTACATCCTCCCTGGAATCTAACCGTGAAGATGCCACCCAATCTATTTTGTGGCTGAAAATTAGAGTACTAAGTATCATTGGTATAATATTGCACAGAGAAGTACAAAATGATTAAATAGTCAGAAAATGTGAAAATAGGTTACACTGAAGTGAACTTCAGTTCCAGGCCTATAAAAGGTCTTATTTAATCAGGCATTGATATCATCGGTGCAAGCCTCGCCGGAGGTCATAATTTTGCATTTGCTAGCACACATTAGCTTGTACATGATGATTATAGTACCGGGTTAGGTGCACTTGAGAGGAGATCTGGTCAATGTACCCGATATTTGAGCTAATTGAGGAGTACTCGGTCCGAAGACTATTTACCAGATGCAGTTATATGAACTAAACAACATTTTTTCCTTCGCTAATCGAATATTGCAGCTAGCTGGCTATACACAATCCTCCAAACATTACCAGTTCAAAATGCAAGTTCTAACAAAATTACCGAAGATCCTCAGAAGTTCCCTCCTGAATTATCGCCCTCTTCTCCAAGACCTGAGGAAGGAAAATAAATTACTATTAGATAGTATCATGGAGTTTTATTCTTTTCTTGAGCGGAAACAGCAAACCTACCCAAATCGAATCAACCTCGGAGAAAAAATCAACCTGATGTGTAACAAAAATGACCCTTGTCCTCAAGGGACGCCATGACGCAGTCCTTCAAACACAAAGTTACTGGCACATCCATGACGAAACGATCATTCCATAATTAAGCTACAGCCGTTGAATTGAGAATGAGAAGGATGCTGACACTGAAAAGGGCTGCAGCGATATACGGTAGATATTTGCATTGATGTAGACAATCATTGCAAGCTGAATCATCTACTTCGGCCTCCGCTCATGTTGAGGCCTCTCCGCGCCGATCACCGTCGGGTCGTCGTGCGGGAAATTCTCCATGTCCTTGTCCGAAGACGCAAGCACTCGATAACACTCTTGTACTCCTCAATATTCATCGGCTTGCCAAAGAGGGTTGGTGCACACCGTACCACTCGGATCGACGACATCTACGAAACAAGAATCGGACACCGCCACCTGAATGAGGAACAAAGAAGATTGGTTTCATCGGGACCATGATCAATTCGTCATTTGATAAAATCTTCCATAGGAAGTGAAGTCTTTTTACATAGCAATGTACTGATCCAAACATTCTCTCTTCGAGCTAAAAAAACCACAGGGATTATGGACGGGGATTGTGAATTACACGAATGCAACAAAAAAGTCGGAAGTCTTTCTTACTCCGCAGGCTGTAGCAAGGTGTCGACGCAGCCCTCGGTTGCTTCCTCTCCTCGCTCTCGATCCCCGTGGCGCCGGCGCATTCCACGACCATCCTCCTCTTCGTCTCTTCCCCTCCAATTGCGCATGTGGCCCAGCGTGCCACGGCACAATCGAGAAACACGTCGAGCGAGACGGTAGCCGCGACGCGGGTACGTTGGTCGGCGAGGTGGCGTCTCGAAGGGGATCAAAGGCGGTGGTGGAGAATTCGTGATCGCTAGCGTCGGCGGCACCATCCGCCCCGGCGCCGGAGATTCCATCTTCTTAGGGGTATTCCCGGGCGCGATTAGGCTCGCGGCCCTTGATCTCTCGCTACCCCCGCCGCCCGTGTCCGGGCTGCCTCCGAGCCAGGCCTTCGATTTTGCTGCAGCTGCCTCCGTGTCCGGCCACCGCCGCACGAGGCCCCGTCGATTTTGCTCGTCGCCGCCCGTGTCGGAAGGGGATCGAGATGCCGGTAGCGGCCAACTGCAGTTGCTAGCGCTGCTCTTCGAAGGCGGAGGTGGGGAGATGAGGATGAAAGAAAGGCAACGAACACGAAACTGACTGAGTCGTGCGTGCGTGGGTGGCCGCTTTCGTTCCTTTTTTCTTTTTTTGTTTTTTCTCCACCGGGATTGGAGGGACGGACAACCATCTCACCACCTCTAGCCATTTAATATAGTAGAGATCCTGGTAGCCTTCCGAGGCATGGGCCGGCTGCTTGGAGCCGGTCCGGGTTTCGTCTAGATATCTGATTGTTTCTTTCAGGTGGTTGCGGAGCGACGCACCGTTTTGTACAACAAAGTGGTGACTAGCTACCACAAGGCCAAGATTGAGCGGGCCGGCTTGGCTCGCGAGCTGGAGGCTGCCAAGGGTAAGGCTTTCTTTCTTTTGACTTGCTCTTTTTCTGTTAGGTTTCTTTTTACCGATGGCTTGTTTTTGCCGGCTTGCAGCTGAGGCCGCCCGGTCCCGCTAGCCTGGAGTCGGATCTCCGAGTCGCCCGTGCCCAATGCGCCGTAAGCGAGGAAGCGAACCGGCTGCCGTCGCCAAGCCGAAGGTGGCCGATGGGGAGCTGAAACGGTATAGCGCCAAACTTGAGGCTAACCACCTCATGGAACTTGCCGCCCTCAAGAAGGACGGGGAGGAGAAACTGGAGGGCCCGAGCAAGCGGCCGGAGGAGGTGGAGCGGCAACCGCTTGCGCTTCGTGAAGAGGTGACCACCAAGTCCAATGAGCTGCCGGCCACCGCCAAGCGGTGGGTGGAGGAAATTAGCGCGCTCGACCGCGGCTTGGCGGGTGAGTCTTTTATCTTATGCCTTTCCCTTTGCCGGCTTTCGCCGTGCGGCTGCCGGCTTAGGTTATAGCCTCGGCGGCGTAAACTTTGATTTTTCCGATATCTCCATCTTCGGGATGGGGGCAGCTCGGTTCTTGCTGCTGTCGCCGTGCTCTTTTTCCTTTTTTACTTCGAAATCTCCATCTTCAAGCCGGGGGTAGTCGGTTCTTGCTGCTGCCGCCAGTGCTTACTTTTTAGAGCTTCGAATCTCCATCTTCAGGCCGGGGGCATTGGCTTTGCCGGCCGCCACGTGCTTACTTTAGGACTTCGAAAATTTGTATTTTTCGGCTATTTCCGGCTTCAACGGATTTCTCGACGTGTTTCTTCTTTGTAGCGTGCCTTCCCCGAGGCGCAGGAGGCGGCGTTAGCGGCCGCTGACATGTGGCGTGGGAGGAGCGCAGTGCAGGCCACCGGGGAGCGGAGCTCGATTGCTTCACCATGGATGATTATATGTCGTCCATGGCCGCCCGTGTGGAGCCAATCACCAAGCTTGGCTGGGAGCTGCGAAGGCGGCGGAAGAGCTGATCCGGCTGCTCGTGGCCGACGGAGACGCTGCCGCAAGATCTCTCCAACCTCATCGCCTGGCTAGAGAGGGCTCCCGACCGCTTCCCGGACTCGGAAGGAGTCGTCCGCGCGTGCCGGAGCTGATATGGCGCCGTCGTTTGTGCTCTCCTCGGTATAACGAGGTTAGCCTCGACCGCTTGGAGTACCGGCGCGCCAACGTGGAGGACAAGCTCCCAGGGAGAACAAGACCGCCCGGCCGCCCGTGCTCGCTTCCATTGCCGACTTCGTCGACAAGGCCATCTTCATCGCGGACCCGAATCCGCCATCCGACGACGATGAGGAAGAGGCGGAGGATGAGGAGGCGGAAGATGTGCCTGAGGATGATCCGGCAGCCGGCTCCGCTGATGCTCCCCCGGCTGGTCCTGATCCAGCCGGTGCTTAGCTTTTACCTGTTTCCTCTATGCTTTTGCAAGACAATTTGTTAAATCCCCGGGATGCCGGGTGTTTATTTAATCATTTGTGTGCCGGCTTGCTTTCTTCCAACTTGTTCGCTTTTTCCCATCCGCCCCACTCTTTGGCTGTGCTCTTGCCGGTCGTACGTCCGACTTGCGGTCCGTCGCCGGATCAAGAGCGTGCCGCTGGGTGAGGGCGA
>NC_061508.1:272186886-272314895 GCF_022539505.1 Lolium rigidum
GAGCATCCGAACAACGCCAAATACAGCGACACAGGAGACTCCGTTTTCTTGGTCCATGGGGCAGAGGCAGTGCTGCCGATAGAAATAGAGCACGACTCTCCGAGAGTCACAGAATACAATGAAGAAACTTCCAGAAGAGCATTGGAAGACGACGTTGACGCACTCGACGAAGCTCGAGACGAAGTACTGTCAAGGGTCACTAAATATCAGCAAGACCTCAAAAATTACCACAGTCGACGTTTGCGACCAAGGTCCTTTCAGGTTGGAGACTTAGTTCTGCGACTCAATCAAGATCGCACTGAAAAACTCGAGTCGCTATGGCTTGGCCCTTACGTCGTCACAGAAGTCATCGAGGGAGGAGCGTACAGAATCAAGGACAAGAAGACAGGGAATCCCGAGAAGAACCCCTGGAACGTGGCACAGCTAAGGCATTTTTACGCTTAGTGTCAAAATATAGTCCTCCTTGTAAAAAATACAATGTACTGAAACGCCCGCGAGTTTTCAGACGCACTCTTTTCCTTTTTCGGGGCACCGAGTGGGACCGGGAAAGGTTTTTAATGAGGCGGGCTCGCGGTGCTGCAATATAATAAAGATAGTGGAAATATATCTGTTCTTCGACACGGTCGAGGGCTTACGCCTCGAAGTTACAATATAGATGAGTTTAACTGATAAAATTATCTCGCCTTGGTACCAAATACCTCGCCAGATAAAACGAAGTTAAAAGATAGCAATCAAAGACAAAACACTCGGGGGCTAGTACCCGCAAATATAGTATAAAAACTTGGTTGCTTTGGTTTAAAACCTCGCATACACAATACAAGGATTCACCACCTAAACACTCGGGGGCTTGAAGGAAGAAAAATATATACAACTTACAATGTACATACAGCAAAGATATAGTTCTTATCGACAAACTGCAAACTCAGTTGCGACCCAGCAAGTCGTCAATGTTTACTCTGGCTTCTTCGGGAGCAGCACCCAAAAAATCGGCATAATGGCCGTCTGAAAAAAAGTCGGCGTCCATCCGAAGAAGGTCATCAATTATTTCCTCAGCCTATCGGGGTGATCCGTGCATTGATTTTATCAACACCTCTTCGCCGTTGCCTTAGCTTAGTATGAACAGCCTCCACCACCTTTGTCATATCAAGTTTGGGGTGGTAGATTTGAAGCATAATAAGGGTAACCTTGGCACCAGCTATCAGTTGAGCTCTTACAAAGCCATGGATCTTCTGCACATCCTTAAATTTCTCCATCAGTTCAAGGAGAGACTTTGGTTGAACATTCCGAGGAAACATAGCATTGAAAATCATAGATAAAGTGCGGGAACAAAACTCAAGAAATCCCCGAACTTGCCACGAGCGGTCTTGGAATCTTACAATTTGTCGGGTACACTCAGGGGTGGCCCAGAAGAGGACGCCATGATCAAGACCTAAGTTAATAAGCAAATTTGATCTTGTATCCACTCTTTGATCCTCGGCCTCAGCATCCAAAAAGGGACCTACTTGGTGACAGTACATCAGTTAAAGGCAGAAAACAGGCAAAGTACAAAAAGGGAGAGAAGGATTAGCCCAAGAAGTATACCCGTCATTTCTGAGCTTGCCTTAATCATCAATTCAAGCAAGGTGTTCTCTCGAGAAGCAGCTTTCGCAGCTTCAGCTAGAGCAGTTTCTTTGGTAGCTATGGCATCTCGAGCCTGTTGAAGGGCAATTTTCTCCCTTTCGGATGACTTTTGGGACTGATCCATCATCATAAGTGTTTGTTTCTTCATGGACTGAAGTTGTTGGCGAAGTTCTTGCAAATCTTGCGGGGAGTGTTTACTTGAAGAACCTTCGACAAGGTCATCAGCGACAAGTATTTTCTTCGAGAAGGAGGAAGCAGGAAAAATGTCGGCAGGTTGAGGATTTGCGGAGTAGTTATCAAATATCAACTGGAAAAGAAAATTTCAGTATCAATGATCACGCAAAATAGAATTCCATTGATCTTCGGGACATTTACACAGATATTATAGGAGGAATCTTCAAAAGAATTACTACAACAGTTATAGCTAAAGCTACTATAGCAACAACTTCAGAAGGAACAAGAAAATAAAAAAACAGAAAAAGATAAGGCATTCTACTAGACCTCCGGCTTTGACGAGCTAGGGGCAGGAGTAGGCTTGAATCCAAGATAAGCGAGGATCTTCTTTGTGTTTGGCTTCGCAACCTTGATCAGCGATCGCCACTTCGTGGTCTCCATCTCTTGTGTGTCGCCAACTTTGGTCCAGTCGATGTTTTGCTGGCTGTCAGCAACCATGGCGACAATGCTTTCAACAGCGACCTTCATATTTTCTTGGCGCAGCTTCAGTCCAAGATCTTCTGGTGGATTAAAGCACTTGGCAAAAGCAAGAAAAGTCGCGGGTTCCTCTTTCTTCGGGAAGAAGTAGGGGAAGAGTCGCGACAGTCCTTCCTTGGCCTGGTTAATGCCGTCGCGTGTTTCTGTTCCATGAAACTCAAGGAACGCAAGTGCATCAAGAAGAGGATCATTGTCGGGATCTTCAAGTTCAAATTCCTGAGATGTTGTATCTGTCGAGACAGAAATTTATTGATCAACAAACGAGTAAAAAAAAAAGCAAGTCCAAAGAATACAAAATGGTTCAGGTACTCACTGATGATGCGTGCAATTAACACGTCCGTTGGGAACCCCAAGAGGAAGGTGTGATGCAGACAGTAGCAAGTTTTCCCTCAGAAAGAAACCAAGGTTTATCGAACCAGGAGGAGCCAAGAAGCACGTTGAAGGTTGATGGTGGCGGGATGTAGTGCGGCGCAACACCAGGGATTCCGGCGCCAACGTGGAACCCGCACAACACAACCAAAGTACTTTGCCCCAACGAAACAAGTGAGGTTGTCAATCTCACCGGCTTGCTGTAACAAAGGATTAACCGTATTGTGTAGAAGATGATTGTTTGCGAGAAAACAAGTAAAGAACAAGTATTGCAGTAGATTGTATGCGATGTAAAGAATAGGACCGGGGTCCACAGTTCACTAGAGGTGTCTCTCCCATAAGATAAATAGCATGTTGGGTGAACAAATTACAGTCGGGCAATTGACAAATAGAGAGGGCATGACAATGCACATACATGATATGATAAGTATAGTGAGATTTAATTGGGCATTACGACAAAGTACATAGACCGCTATCCAAAGCATGCATCTATGCCTAAAAGTCCACCTTCAGGTTATCATCCGAACCCCTTCCAGTATTAAGTTGCAAACAACAGACAATTGCATTAAGTATGGTGCGTAATGTAATCAATAACTACATCCTCGGACATAGCATCAATGTTTTATCCCTAGTGGCAACAAGCACATCCACAACCTTAGAACTTTCCGTCACTATCCCGGATTTAATGGAGGCATGAACCCACTATCGAGCATAAATACTCCCTCTTGGAGTTAAGAGCAAAAACTTGGCCGGAGCCTCTACTAATAACGGAGAGCATGCAAGATCATAAACAACACATAGGTAATAGATTGATAATCACCATAACATAGTATTCTCTATCCATCGGATCCCGACAAACACAACATATAGCATTACGTGATAGATGATCTTGATCATGTTAGGCAGCTCACAAGATCCAACAATGAAGCACATAAGGAGAAGACGACCATCTAGCTACTGCTATGGACCCATAGTCCAGGGGTGAACTACTCACTCATCACTCCGGAGGTGATCATGGCGGTGAAGAGTCCTCCGGGAGATGATTCCCCTCTCCGGCAGGGTGCCGGAGGCGATCTCCTGAATCCCCCGAGATGAGATTGGCGGCGGCGGCGTCTTAGTAAGGTTTTCCGTATCGTGGCTCTCGGTACTGGGGGTTTCGCGACGGAGGCTTTAAGTAGGCGGAAGGGCAACGCAGGGGGCCACACGAGGGCCCCACACGCTAGGGCCGTGCGGCCAAGGCCTGGGCCGCGCCGCCCTAGTGTGGCGGCGCCTCGTGGCCCCACTTCCTTCCCCTCTCGGTCTTCTCGAAGCTTCGTGTAAAAATAGGCCCCTGGGCGTTGATTTCGTCCAATTCCGAGAATATTTCCTTACTAGGATTTCGAAACCAAAAACAGCGTAAAACAAGAACCGGCCCTTCGGCATCTCGTCAATAGGTTAGTTCCGGAAAATGCATAAATATGACATATAATGTGTATAAAACATGTGAGTATCATCATAAAAGTAGCATGGAACATAAGAAATTATCGATACGTCGGAGGCGTATCAGCATCCCCAAGCTTAGTTCCTACTCGTCCCGAGTAGGTAAACGATAACAAAGATAATTTCTGAAGTGACATGCTACTTACATAATCTTGATCATACTATTGTAAGCATATGTAATGAATGCAGCGATCAAAACAATGGTAATGACATGAGTAAACAAATGAATCATAAAGCAAAGACTTTTCATGAATAGTACTTCAAGACAAGCATCAATAAGTCTTGCATAAGAGTTAACTCATAAAGCAATAAATCAAAGTAAAGGTATTGAAGCAACACAAAGGAAGATTAAGTTTCAGCGGTTGCTTTCAACTTATAACATGTATATCTCATGGATAGTGTCAACATAGAGTAATATAACAAGTGCAATATGCAAGTATGTAGGAATCAATGCACAGTTCACACAAGTGTTTGCTTCTTGAGGTGGAGAGAGATAGGTGAACCGACTCAACATAAAAGTAAAAGAAAGGTCCTTCAAAGAGGAAAGCATCGATTGCTATATTTGTGCTAGAGCTTTTATTTTGAAAACATGAAACAATTTTGTCAACGGTAGTAATAAAGCATATGTATCATGTAAATTATATCTTACAAGTTGCAAGCCTCATGCATAGTGTACTAATAGTGCCCGCACCTTGTCCTAATTAGCTTGGGTTAACACTGATCATCATTGCATAACATATGTTTCAACCAAGTGTCATAAAGGGGTACCTCTATGCCGCCTGTACAAGGGTCTAAGGAGAAAGTTCGCATTGGATTTCTCGCTTTTGATCATTCTTCAACTTAGACACCCATACCGGGATAACATAGACAACAGATAATGGACTCCTCTTTTAATGCTTAAGCATTCAACAACAGTTAATATTCTCATAAGAGATTGAGGTTTTATGTCCAAACTGAAACTTCCACCATGATTCATGGCTTTAGTTAGCGGCCCAATGTTCTTCTCTAACCAGTATGCATACTCAAACCATTTGGTTGTGAAAACCGCCCTTACTTCAGACAAGACGAACATGCATAGCAACTCACATGATATTCAACAAAAAGTTGATGGCGTCCCCAGGAACATGGTTATCGCACAACAAGCAACTTAATAAGAGATAAAGTGCATAAGTACATATTCAATACCACAATAGTTTTTAAGGCTATTTTGTCCCATGAGCTATATATTGCAAAGGCGAATGATGGAATTTTAAAGGTAGCACTCAAGCAATTTACTTTGGAATGGTAGAGAAATACCATGTAGTAGGTAGGTATGGTGGACACAAATGGCATAGTGGTTGGCTCAAGGATTTTGGATGCATGAGAAGTATTCCCTCTCGATACAAGGTTTAGGCTAGCAAGGTTATTTGAAACAAACACAAGGATGAACCGGTGCAGCAAAAATCACATAAAAGACATATTGTAAACATTATAAGACTCTACACCGTCTTCCTTGTTCAAAACTCAATACTAGAAATTATCTAGACTTTAGAGAGACCAAATATGCAAACCAAATTTTAGCAAGCTCTATGTATTTCTTCATTAATGGGTGCAAAGTATATGATGCAAGAGCTTAAACATGAGCACAACAATTGCCAAGTATCAAATTATTCAAGACATTTTAGAATTACTACATGTAGCATTTCCCGATTCCAACCATATAACAATTTAACGAAGAAGATTCAACCTTCGCCATGAATACTATGAGTAAAGCCTAAGGACATATTTATCCATATGCAACAGCGGAGTGTGTCTCTCTCCCACACAATGAATGCTAGGATCCATTTTATTCAAACAAAAACAAAAACAAAAACAAACAGACGCTCCAAGCAAAGTACATAAGATGTGACTGAATAAAAATATAGTTTCAGGGGAGGAACCCGATGATGTTGTCGATGAAGAAGGGGATGCCTTGGGCATCCCCAAGCTTAGACGCTTGAGTCTTCTTAAAATATGCAGGGGTGAACCACCGGGGCATCCCCAAGCTTAGAGCTTTCACTCCTCTTGATCATAGTATATCATACTCCTCTCTTGACCCTTGAAAACTTCCTTCACACCAAACTTCAAGCAAACTCATTAGAGGGTTAGTGCACAATAAAAATCCACATGTTCAGAGGTGACACAATCATTTTTAACACTTCTGGACATTGCACAAAGCTACTGGACATTAATGGATCAAAGAAATTCATCCAACATAGCAAAAGAGGCAATGCGAAATAAAAGGCAGAATCTGTCAAAAACAGAACAGTCCGTAAAGACGAACCTGGAAGGGGCACTTAACTTGCTCAAACGGAAAAACTCAAAACTAATGAAAGTTGCGTACATATCTGAGGATCACCCACGTAAATTTGCAGATTTTTTTGATTTTTTTACAGAGACTTCTGCGCGAATTCGTGACAGACATCAATGCTGTTTCTGTGCAGCAATCCAAATCTAGCATCAACTTTACCATAGAGACTTTACTTGGCACAAAAACATGATAAGGAGAGGTTGCTACAGTAGTAAACAACTTCCAAGACTCAAATATAAAACAAAGTACTGTAGTAAAAACATGGGTTGTCTCCCATAAGCGCTTTTCTTTAACGCCTTTCAGCTAGGCGCAGAAAGTGTAAATCAAGTGTTATCAAGAGATGAAGCATCGGCATTACCTTGGGTGTTGGGAGTTGCCTCAACAATGCATGTTATCTTATCTATGTAAGTTTCAGAGGCTCCTTTTTCATTACTCTTAGGCTTGCTATTCTCATCAAACAAATTTTCAGGAACAAGCCAACCATAGTTATTTTCTAATGACTCAAACATTCCTGCGAGCTTGCAAGGTATTGATGTCTTAATATCCCCTACATCATTAACATTATTAGTGTACTTTACTCTCTCCATGTCCATCTTTTCAAGGATACTAACAAAATTGGTATAAGAGCCAAGCATATTGTATTTAATAAAGACCTTTCTAGCCTCTCTTGCTACACCACCAAATTCTTTAAGAAGGGTTTCTAAAACAAAATCTTTCTTTTCCCCTTCCTCCATATCACCGAGTGTGAGAAACATGTGTTGGATTATAGGATTGAGATTAACAAATTTAGTTTTCAACATGCGTACTAAAGAAGCAACAACAATTTCATAAGTAGGAGCAAGTTCTACCAAGTGTCTATCTTCAAAATCTTCAGCGGTACTAACATGAGTGAAAAAAATCTTCTATATTATCTCTTCCAATTATAGACCCTCGGCCTACCGGTATGTCTTTTAGAGTGTAGTTAGGAGGAAACATGATGAAATAAACAAAAGGTAAATAAAGTAAATGCAAGTAACTAATTTTTTTGTGTTTTTGATATAGAGAGCAAGACAATAAATAAAGTAAAGCTAGCAACTAATTTTTTTGTGTTTTGTTTAAGTGCAGCAAACAAGGTAGTAAATAAAATAAAGCAAGACAAAAACAAAGTAAAAAGATTGGATTGTGGAGACTCCCCTTGCAGCGTGTCTTGATCTCCCGGCAACGGCGCCATAAAAAGAGCTTGATGCGTGCAATTAACACGTCCGTTGGGAACCCCAAGAGGAAGGTGTGATGCAGACAGTAGCAAGTTTTCCCTCAGAAAGAAACCAAGGTTTATCGAACCAGGAGGAGCCAAGAAGCACGTTGAAGGTTGATGGTGGCGGGATGTAGTGCGGCGCAACACCAGGGATTCCGGCGCCAACGTGGAACCTGCACAACACAACCAAAGTACTTTGCCCCAACGAAACGAAGTGAGGTTGTCAATCTCACCGGCTTGCTCGTAACAAAGGATTAACCGTATTGTGTGGAAGATGATTGTTTGCGGAAAACAGATAAAGAACAAGTATTGCAAGTAGATTGTATGCGATGTAAAGAATAGGACCGGGGTCCACAGCTCACTAGAGGTGTCTCTCCCATAAGATAAATAGCATGTTGGGTGAACAAATTACAGTCGGGCAATTGACAAATAGAGAGGGCATGACAATGCACATACATGATATGATAAGTATAGTGAGATTTAATTGGGCATTACGACAAAGTACATAGACCGCTATCCAAGCATGCATCTATGCCTAAAAAGTCCACCTTCAGAGTTATCATCCGAACCCCTTCCGCATTAAGTTGCAAACAACAGACAATTGCATTAAGTATGGTGCGTAATGTAATCAATAACTACATCCTCGGACATAGCATCAATGTTTTATCCCTAGTGGCAACAAGCACATCCACAACCTTAGAACTTTCACGTAATCGTCCCAGATTTAATGGAGGCATGAACCCACTATCGAGCATAAATACTCCCTCTTGGAGTTAAGAGCAAAAACTTGGTCAGAGCCTCTACTAATAACGGAGAGCATGCAAGATCATAAACAACACATAGGTAATAGATTGATAATCACCATAACATAGTATTCTCTATCCATCGGATCTCGACAAACACAACATATAGCATTACAGATAGATGATCTTGATCATGTTAGGCAGCTCACAAGATCCAACAATGAAGCACATAAGGAGAAGACGACCATCTAGCTACTGCTATGGACCCATAGTCCAGGGGTGAACTACTCACTCATCACTCCGGAGGCGATCATGGCGGTGAAGAGTCCTCCGGGAGATGATTCCCCTCTCCGGCAGGGTGCCGGAGGCGATCTCCTGAATCCCCCGAGATGGGATTGGCGGCGGCGGCGTCTCAGTAAGGTTTTCCGTATCGTGGCTCTCGGTACTGGGGGTTTCGCGACGGAGGCTTTAAGTAGGCGGAAGGGCAACGCAGGGGGCCACATGAGGGCCCCACACGCTAGGGCCGCGCGGCCAAGGCCTGGGCCGCGCCGCCCTAGTGTGGCGGCGCCTCGTGGCCCCACTTCCTTCCCCTCTCGGTCTTTTGGAAGCTTCGTGTAAAAATAGGCCCCTGGGCGTTGATTTCGTCCAATTCCGAGAATATTTCCTTACTAGGATTTCTGAAACCAAAAACAGCAGAAAACAAAGAATCGGCCCTTCGGCATCTCGTCAATAGGTTAGTTCCGGAAAATGCATAAATTTGACATATAATGTGTATAAAACATGTGAGTATCATCATAAAAGTAGCATGGAACATAAGAAATTATCGATACGTCGGAGACGTATCAACTGACAAAGCGACGGTTTTGCGACTTCAGACGTTTAATAATCGCCTCTTCGCGAGCAGATTGTGCGGTTATATGTTCGCTCAGCGAAGTCTCGGCGTCGTGAAGCCTCTTCCTAAGTTCTTCGACACCAGCAGCGTCAGCTTTGGCCTTGTCGGCCTCTCGCCCTATCCTTACTAGCATCTGATTCGGCCTTCTTACGAGCCTCCTCACTTTGCTCTAATTTTTGAGCAAGTGTGTTGGCACGCTCGTTGGCCTCCGCCAGTTTTTCTGCCAAGATAGTTAAATCTAGTTAAAATCACGACAAGAAAGGAGTGAGAAGGCAAGGGTAAAGAGAAGCAGAAAGACATTACCTTCAGCTTTGCTAGCATAATCACGGTACCCAACGAATTGGGCACCGAAGCGGATGAATTCCTTAATCAAAGGCTATTAAAAGAAAGATAGAGAAAGAAAGCGTCGGTAGGGGAAAAAAGTGCGATAGCACAAAATCAACAAAGAAGCAAACAGAGAAAACATTTACAGCATCAGAAAGCAGTTGAGGACTTACATCATCCAAAACAGGAGTCGACGATCGAGCTACCCAATTGCAAGGTAGGCTCCGTGATTGTTTCAACCCTTTCCCTTTTTGGAGAAGGGACAAGAGGGCTTGCAGGAGGAGTAAGTGCGTCGGTGTTTTGTTGAGGAGGCGAAGATTCTTCTCCTTCAACTGGCACTTCAGAAACAACTAGAGTATGCGACGTACTCGTTCGAGCAGGCGCATCAATAGCTGGCATTTCTTCCTCGTCACCACTACAATTAAATTGCAGAAGTATAAGAAGCTAGATAGACGAAAACCTTCAAGAATTAAAACAGCGAGAGCCAAGGAGTAACTTACGAACTGACGAGGGCGTCAAGGTATGGATCGAAAGCCGCCTTCTGACGTGAAGGAGCAGCTTCTTCGGCTTTAGAGGTGCCGAAATCTTCGACGTCTGTCCTCTTCCTTTTGTTCTTTGGAGAAACAGCAGGAGGAGGAGACTGTGCCGATGCGGTAGCTTCAGAGGCAGCCTCCTTTTCAGAGGATCCCACAGATTTTCGAGAACCTGCGGGTTCATTCTCAAAAGAAGGAGCATCTTGGTTGTCATCAGTGACAACGGCTCGTTCTTCGACTTCTCCACCCCCAGGAAGGGGGGGGGGAGAGACAAGGTTTGGATGGTTCTATAAAAAAAAATATAATAAGCAAAAGGAGATGTCAATAAAAGAGTTATGAAAAAGATGTCAAACAAATATGAGAAAATCGACAAAGGTTACCTTGGGAAGCGCATTGGTGGCGCTGTATGGTTTTACGCGACAAGAAGACGGGACATGATCTTTCTTGCTGAGGGAGGAGATTTTCCGGACAAGTTTTTCTAAATCCTTGACCGATAAATCCACCGACAAACGATCAACATCATCGTCGCCAGTATACTTCCAGAGGGGATTTTTGCGAGCCTGCAGAGGCTGCACTCTGATTCTAAGGAAATATGCCGTGATCTGGATACCCGACAGTTCTTTATCGCGGGTGTTTTGCAGATCGTGGATGCGGGTCATCAATGCCTCCGTCGCCATTTTTTCTTCGTCGGCAGCCTCTGCATCCCAGGAGCGGTGGCGGAAGATTTTCTCGGCACCATCAAAAGGAGGGATGTTGTCTTCAGCACACCCATGGTTCTCCTCATGAATGTACAGCCATTTTTTGCGCCATCCTTGAACTGAGTCAGGGAATTTGACGTCGAAGAACTCGACATCAGGGCGAACGCAGATAACAACGCCGCCTATGTTATAGGCGACATTGGGAGAGCCATTGCGGCGACAGAAAAAGATACGCTTCCACAACGCCCAGTTAGGCTGGACGCCGAGGAAGGATTCGCAAAGGGTGATGAAGATGGAAATGTGGAGGATAGAGTTGAGTGTGAGGTGATGAAGCTGCAGTCCATAAACAAAAAGCAACCCCCGAAGAAAAGGGTGAATGGGGGCAGAAAGGCCGCTGATAAGATGATCGACGAAACTAACCCGATACTCCATTGGAGGGGTTGGGTAGCTCTCTTCGCTGGGGAAGCACAGCGCCTTCGGTTTTTTGCTGATCCCCAGTTTCTTCAGGAGGTTGATGTCTTGGGCAGAGATTTTGGATCTCTCCCACTCGGCGCTCCCCAGATCTGTGGAAGCCATCGCTGATTCCGGCGTGCTGTGCCTGGTCAGTCTGTGTGGTGGCATCAACAATGGCGCAGGAGTGCAGCTCGAGAGAAGTTGAGCTCAAGGAACTGTGGGGCGCAAGAGGAGATTTTTGCAAGAGGAGAACATGGGAGCGGCGCGAGCGAAAGTGCTGGAGGAAGAAGAAGGGGACCTTAAATAGAGGTGCGGCGAAGCGGCGTACCGTTGGATGGAAAAAGTGTGCGGCAGATGATGTACACGTGGAACAGGGATAAAAAAAGTAATTTCACCCCGGGGGAGTTACAGTACGTGCGCCGGGAAAGCGGAGGACGTGTGTCCCCCACTTGCACGACGTGTCAACGTGGTAAAAATTTGGGCCCATGAGACAGAGGAAGAGAAGTTCTCGCGTTTTCCCGATACAGTGATCATGGCTATCGTCAGCAATGATGTCACCTTGATAAGAGAAAATTTCGGCTACGAAGGGTTGTAAGAATGGCGACAAGCGGAAGATTGTTGATTATTTCGAGAGCCTTTGATCAAATACAAGTTTTTGCCCAAATGCTCGGGGGCTACTTTGGAAAAAATGAAAAGTTTGAGAAAGACAAAATAGAAATGGTGTGAGCCTATGATCAAATACAAAATATTTGCTCATAGCCTCGGGGCTACTCCCATCGGGAGCGCTGTTCGCGCACCCGAGAGATTTGAAAATTTCGGGAGAGAAAGAGAATATAGCGGCATAAAGCGTGGAGCCTACACCCAAGCACAAGTCCTTGGCTGTAGCCTCGGGGGCTACTCCCATCGGGAACGCTGTTCGCGTGCCCGATGGAATTATAAAAAAGAAAGATAGAAGAACAAGAGAGTATATTTCGAGTTAAAGTAACTCTACATATACTCCCATCGGGAGAGCAATATAAGTCATCCGTTGACTCAATAAAATGTGCCATTCCAACAGCCGAATAAGCACTCGACAATATATTCTCAGAACGCCAAAGTTGCGAACAATTTCTGAATACCGCAAAACTTTGCGAAGGTAAGACCACAGATCCGTTCTGAGTGGTGTGGCGCCGTCTCTGACGTCGGTTTGCTACTTCTATCCGTATCAACAAATACGAAGAAAAATCCTAACGGACGCGTTAGGTACCCGATAAATATGACTGGGACTCGACAGAATGGTAAGACCTTAAGCGGCACTCGTCGAAGTTTACACCAGTATCCCGAGATCATGTCCGGGGACGTGATGTTGAAGTAGGTTTTTGCGGATTGCCACTAGAGCAGTTAACTAGTACCTGATCCGTCAGATGAACTAGCCCCAACTACCATTATCCCTGTACAATATAGAAATTCATATGAAGAAATATAGAGAAGTTTAAAGTTGTGGAGTAAATATAAACAGGGGAGATTTTTCCCGACTCGCGATTCAAGCAAAATCTCGGGGCTACCGACATAGGCATCCCCAATGGGCCTGCCGAATATAGTACCCGGGGTTTCATCGAAGGCCCATGACTCGAAGAATAAGAAGAATCAGAGGCTCAAGTTGTTATTAAGGAAAGCTAGAGTTGTATTAGGAGATGATGTTTGTAATCTTGTGGGATGAGTTGGAAACCCTCCCGGACTCTGTAACTTGTACAATACGAATCCCTCGGCTCCACCTCCTATATAAGGGGGAGTCGAGGGACAAAGAAAGCATCGAATCTACTGTCAACACAACCCTAGTTTTTACATCGTCGAGTACTTTTCGGCTGAAACCTTCGAGATCTACTTGCCCTCTACATCCAACGAAACCCTAGTCTACTATCTGTAGGCATTGACAAGTTAATACCTTGTCATACGTAGACAGATCTAATAATTCAATCTTTACGGACTGATTCTGTTGAGACAGATTTCCTGTGCTGTGCTGCAAAAATTCGTGAAAAATCTCAGTATGGCATTTTGATCTGAAATTTTTTGTGCATAGACCTGCGGTTATGATTTATCTTTCATTAATCATGAGTTTTTCGATTTGAGCTACGTAACTATCTCATTGAGTGACATCTTTACAGAGTGTTCAGTTTTGACAGATTTCTATTCTCTTTGTTGAAATATTGTATTTAGGATTCAAAAGTTTCCTTCGTTTTCGACGTACGATTGAAATAATAAGAAACCTCAGTATTACAGTGGCTAAATATTTGATAGATTTTATATAAATTAGGGATACTTGAACACTTGTGGATTTTATTTAATGAGTACTAACCTACTAATGAGTTTTGTGAAGCTTTATGTGGATGCAGTTTTTAAGTTCCAATCAATATGGTGATATGTGATGAGCAAGAGGATGCAAGAGCTCAAGCTTGGGGATGTGTAGATGGATCCCAAGAATATTCAAGAAGATGCAAATATCTAAGCTTGGGGATGCCCAAGGCATCCCCTATTCATCAACCAACATGAGGTTGTCTCCTTCAATCTCAATATTACCCATCCACATGTAAGCATTGTATATAGTTGCTTTTATTATCTTTGGTTTTATCCTATTTAGTTTTATTAGGTTCTTTATTTGGTTCTTATTTCTTTGTCAGTTTCACTTATAATTGGAAAACAACAACAAAAAAGGGGGTTTGAGAGCTACATCAAATAATCATGCCCATCTTAAATGGCTATAAAGAAAGAGCTTTATGGGAGACAACCCAATATGTTTATATTTCTTTTATTTACTGCTTTGTTGAGTCTTGGAAGTCATTACTACTGTAATGACCTCTCCTTATCATGTTTGTTTTGTTTTTGTGCCAAGAATTTCCTCTAATGGTAAGAAAGTGGTATTTAGGAGATTTGCAATCTTGTTTACTGTTTCTGGTTCGTCACGAGAAAAATCGCGAAAAATCACCAGAACGTAAGTTTGAGCTGCCAATTTACGAGCATCTTCCCCAGGTATTTATCTAACTTTCATTAGTTCAGAGTTTTTCGAGTTACGCAGCGTAACTATTTTAAAAAAATCAATTTTTATGAACTGTTCTGTTTTGACAGATTCTTGCACTGTTTTGCATTTGCATCTTTTTCCCCACCTTTTTGAGTTCTCTTGATAAAAGAACCTTATTGAAGTTGTGCTACAATAGCTAATGCTTATTAAAATGCTTTTCATATGTCATAATGAACTTTGTAGATTTGATTAATATTATCATTGCACTAACGCTGCTAATGAGATTTGTGATGAGTTTTGTATGAAGGAAGTTTTCAAGTGTAGGAAACAAGAATGATGAGATGAGATGAAGAATGGACAAAAGCTCAAGCTTGGGGATGCCCATGTCACCCCAAGATATATTCAAGAAGTACAAGCGTCAAAGCTTGGGGATGCCCAAGGCATCCCCTTCTTCATCAATAGAAATACCAGGTCCTGTTTCTGTTCACTATATTTTTATTGCTTCATATACTATGTGTTATTCTTGGAGCGTCTTTATTTTCTGTTGTGTATTTTATTTTCAATAAAGTGGGCACCATCATACCATGTTTGTTTGGGAGAGAGACATGCTCCATTTTAATTGTATGAACGCTCTAGTTTTCACTCTTATTGTTCAACGAGCGTTTTATTTTTGCTAGTACTGCGTTTAGCTCTGGTTTTTCACTCCTATTTTGTTCAGAGCTTGTTAGTATGCTTCAGTTATATATGATTAGCTCTCTGATCTTTAATGAATATTATAAATGAGAGTTGTTTCAAATAAGTTGATTGGTGTTGGGTACGAGTAAAAAAGGTTTCATATTAATAGTGATGCAAATGGAAGATCTCCTCTGATGTTTCAATTGGGTTGAATTGATCATTTAGTTTAGAATTTTAATATCACCATATGCTTTAATTAATAAGTTTTGTCGCTATGCATGATTATGACCATTATTGCTCTCTTAGTTGGTCGCTATCTTTCTTTTTGCTAGCCTTCATTCTGTACTGAGTATGATCTCTACTTGTGCATCCAACCACCAAAAACCAAAATATGCCCAAAGTGTCCACCATACCTACCTATATGTGGTATTTCACCGCCACTCCAAGTAAATTTACATGTGCTACCTTTAAAACCTTCAAAATAATTCCTTGTTTTTGCAATACATAGCTCATGGGAAAGCCGCCTAAAAAATATTGTGGTGAGGAATATGTCACTTATGTATCTTAGTTCTTATAAGCTGCTTGTTGTGTGGCAACCATGCTGACATGGGGACACCATCATCATATTTTTTATAAATATCATGTGAGTTACTATGCATGTCCGTCTTGTCTGAAGTAAAGGAGATAACCATGATAAAAGGTTAGAGTATGCATATTGTTAGAGAAGAACATTGGGCCGCTAACCAAAGCCATGTTTACATGGTGGAAGTTTCAGCATGGACATTAAAACCTCAAAAATCTCTTATGAGAAATTTATGTTGCCAAAAGCTTTAAGCTTAAAGAGGAGTCCATTTGTCTGTTGTCCATGTTGTCCCGGTATGGATGTCTAAGTTGAGAATAATCAAAAGCGACAAATCCAATGCGAACTTTCTCCTTAGACCTTTGTACAGGTGGCATGGAGGTACCCCTTTGTGAAACTTGGTTGAAACATATGTAATGCGATGATAATCCATGGAAATCCGAGCTAATTAGGACAAGGTGCGGACACTATTAGTATTCGATGCATGAGGCTTGCAACTTATAGGAAGTTTTATACATAACCTATATTACTTATTGCTACCGTTGACACAATTGCTTCTCCTAAAATTTTATATCTCTATGTTTTCAAAATAAAAAGCTCTAGCACATGTTTAATCTCTGCTTCCCTCTGCGAAGGGCCATTCTTTTACTTTTATGTTGAGTCTTCATCTTCTAAGTTATATGCACCGTCTTATGAGAGCATAGTTGTCATTCTTAGTTCTATGTGCATGGTCCCAAAATTATTATTGATTGAATCATGAATGTATTATTAATTGTTCTTAAATTATTTGTATCTAGTCATCCTTTGAACTTTGAGGGTGCATGTCACCTCAAAAATTATTCTTTTAATCACTTACCTACTCGAGGACGAGCAGGAGTTAAGCTTGAGGATGTTGATACGTCGCAAACGTATCTATAATTTTTGATGTTCCATGCTTTTTTTACACCAATTACTATATGTTTTAAGGGATTAACCTATTAATAGTTGTAAAAGTGCACAAGTTATTGGTTTCAACTTTGTTGTGCAGGAAATAGGCAAATATGGAAGGAAATAACTCATTATGGTGAAATCTGGAATTTCCCGGAATCTGTCCCTACTGAATACTTTTCAAAGATCGCTTCGAAACTCCATCAAAACGACGTCCAATGAAAAATTCGTAAACTACAAAGTTGTAGAAAATTTCAAATCGAACAATTTGGACATCTTATTCGTCCAGAACGGACAACGGATGCATCCGGCAGAGTAGAATTACTGCAGAGGTTCGTGCAGTTTCGGGACTCCGAAAGTTGGTGACGTATTTGACACAAAATCTTTCCATACCTGGATATTTCGGTCCAGCCACGAGTTGTGAGGCTCATGAAGGACAGAGGGGAGTCTTAGGAAGGTTCTAGAGGTGCCCAAGAGCCCTTGGATCAAAGGGGCATCCATCCCATGGCCTAGATTGCATCTCCAACACTATATATTGATGGGAAATCCTATTTTTGGAGGCCCCCAAGCATTGTCACGAAAATCCTCCTCCTTGGCAGCACCAGCACCAACTCAAGGAAGAAGAAGGCAAAGGGGCGGCGCTCCCCCATGATGCCGGCGGCGGGGAAGGAGTCCCCCGCGCCGCCGCCCACGCCTCCGCCTCCCGGCGCTCCTCGCTGAGCCCTCCAACGTCTTCACCGCCATCTCCATCACCAACTCCTCATTGTATTCAGTGGTCCATCCTCTCACAAACCTCTGTACCGCCCTATGTAAACATGATGTTTGATGCTATAAGTTATAATCCTATGATCTATGTCATGTTGCCATAGTTTATTTGTTCTTTGATTGATTGGTTGTTTCTCTTTGGTTCATTAGAGTTGTATGTTGATATGTTACCGTCCTTGGTGCCCATTATATTTGGGCGCATGGATCAAGCACCATAGGGTTGGTAGTACTTGTATACTAGAAGGGGGAAGTTCTGTCGGAGTGACAGAAACCTAAGGACGCGAACCAGATAGTTGCATGTATGGTAGTAAGAGGACTATTTACTTAAGGCTATGGTTGGGGAAACCTTAATGCTTGCTAGTATTTACGGATGTTTGCTAGCAAGCCAATCATATAGTACTTGTAATCCCGGAGGGAGAGCATGTATATTTAGCCTCTCCTACATAGAAAGCTGCATCGAAGACATTGAACCCACGATCTTCACTAATTGATCTTGGACAAAGCCACCACTATTATCACTTTCTTTCCACACTCATGGTACTGTTAGTTTAGTTTGTTTTATTGCTACAACACTAACATTTATTCCATGTATTTTATTGTTCTACAAAGTCACCTCTCATACCCGTTATCGCTCTAGTTTTATTTCCTAGATATTGTAAACGCTTAGTGTGCGTAGAGTTGTATCAGTGGTTGATAGAACTTGAGAGAATGTTTATCCTACCTTTAGCTCCTTGTTGGGTTCGACACTCTTACTTATCGAAAATGCTACACGCGATCCCCTATACTTGTGGGTTGTCACTTGGTATGAACCAACTTTCAGAAATTAACGAAATATATGTGTAGTTCTTTGATGCCTGAAATCATAGTTGAAACATATCTTGTTCGTTTTAGTTGGATATAACATGTTTATTTGATTTCTGAAACTTAATTAAATGTACTAGGTATGGCACGAAAATTGAATAAAAATTGTAGAGTTAAATTTACTGGATACCTGAAATTTACTAGGTATGGCACAAAAGCTATAGACTTAAATTGGTCCGGATTGCCAAGTGGTATTCCAAATAGGATGTTAGCTCCCGCTACTTAACTGATAGTATTTGATGCCTGCATACTTGAGAATTAAATGTACCTTATTGGTATACTTGCCAAGTGTGTTCCGCTGAGTGTGTGATCGATGAAAGTAGGAAAATTTACACACAAGCAGTAGATGAGAATTGATAGTGGTGAATAATTAGGAGCTAGTATAAGAAGGAAACCCACGTGATGAGTTCAAAATAGGCAGAGAGACCAATTGTTGTTCTCACTTCTCACTTCTATACTAGTTGTGCCTATACTGGATTTATTCAAGATGAATTCAGATTTTGCAGTACTTGGTCTCATACATCAAATTTTAATGTATTTTTGACAGATACTTGCACCTTGTCCTATTCTTGGATTGGAACCACCTCCATCTTGGGAACTTGTGAGAATGCCTGTTTTTGGTATGAATCATATTTACTACATGTACTTGATGTGAAATCATGCAATCTAGCTCTTGTATTCTTATTGCCCGCCTTTAATTGCTATTGTTTTAGTGCTGCAATGAATACAAAGAGGTTAGAGCTTATTAGGAAGAGGAGAGAGCAAGCCGATGAGGACTTCATGTTCTTACTTTTACCAATATTACACCATCACAAAGGAGTAGAAGCGGGCAAGTAGAGAGAACGCAGCGGCATAGCTCTGTCTTGTATGGCATGCAACGTGTTCAAGGATTCCTTGACGGACATGTTAAGAATTGCCGCGTAGCCTATAGGATGGAGCCACACATTTTCAGATCCTTGGCATCCTGTCTTAGAAGAGAAAATTTATTGAGGGACAAGAGTATTAAGCTTGAAGAAAAACTTGCTTTTTTTCCTCTACATGTTGTCACACAATGCCTCTTTCAAAGCTCTACAATTGGAGTTCGAACACAACAACCGCACCTTCCACAAGTGTATAAGAGAGTTCTTCAACATCATCCCTGTCCTAAGTAGGCGATTTCTGAAGCCTCCCATTATTGACCATCCACATCCAAGAATAGCTAGTGATGACCGATTCTTCCCCTATTTCGAGGTTCTTATTTTAAAATCCCAAACTTCTTCCTTAATTATCTTAATCCACATCCTTGCTTATATCACCATTTCACCTCTTACTTTGCGAACTGCATAGGGGCAATTGATGGAACACATGTGCTTATTTCCATATCACCGCACCTTGCTGCACCATTCCGAAATAGAAAGGGAACCCTCAGCCACAACATAATGATAGTCTCTAACTTTGAACTTAACATCACGTACATTTCTTGCGGTTGGGAGGGTTCGGCCACAGATGCTCAAGTGCTTCGCTCTGGAAAGGCCACTGATTTTACAGTACCTCCTGGGAAGTTTTACCTAGTAGACATAGGATACGCAAAAACGGAGTCATTCTTCACCCCATACCGTGGTGTGCGGTATCACTTGAAGGAATGGGGCCATGGACACCATCGCCCACAGAACTGCCAAGAGTTGTTTAATCACCGTCACGCTCTGATGCAAAACCGCGTTGAAAGGAACATAGGAATACTGAAGAAGAGGTTTCCGGTCCTACATATGTTGCAACATTCCACCAACTGAACAACCAAGTGAAGATCCCTGCGGCTACTGCAATCTTGCACAACATAAACAGAAGGCAACATGATGATGAAGAGTGGCTTGACCATGAAGATGAAGACCTTATTCCTGTTGCTAACTATATTGATATGCCCAATGAGGATGATAACCAACAAGGGCACAACCATGCAGGCAATACCTTGAGAGACTTTGAAGCACTTTTTTAGTGCCGATGAATGTTTCTTGGAGCCTATCCTTATGATGGTGCTCTTCTGTCCAGTTGGGTTTCTCAGACAAGCATGCTAGGTTACGTAATGAATGCCTGCCTTCTGGTTCAAGAGAGGCTCAAATGATATTAGATGTATACATATCAAGAGCTTAGCTCATAAGAGAAATCTATTTTTGTTTCTCTTTGCTATTTACATTGATCTCATCAGCCCTCAGAATAAACATGTAGCATACAGTTTCATCCAATGTAATATTCATCAGACTAATAGGTTGGTATGTGCAAAACACAACATGGTTACGCTGGAAAGAATGTAGCCAAGTGTCCCAAATGCTCTAAAATTGCACATGCATATCCCTTTGATCTGTTGCTCCCTAAACTTGAGAATTGTGCATTGTATGGATGTGTCAACCAAGGTCCTAAAATATGAGTACCAGGTGGTGTCTTTTGTTGTCCAATAGTACCATATGATGGAATCATGTTTTAAAATCTTAGCTCAGCACATACCATTGTTCAATGTTGGCTACAAAATAATATATCTTGACTTTTTCAGTTCAGGGACTTACACATGCCATTCTTGTACATTCTTCATTGCTGGGTGAATTGACAAGCCCGGCTGATGATTTGACAAGTTGTACTTTGTGTAACAGGTCAATGTCAATGACAATGTTTGGAAGCTGTTGGACGGATGCATGATCCAATCAAATGTTTTTTTGGAAGGAGCATAAAAAGATTATACCTAGAAAAATATTCTTGTAAACATAACGAGGCATGTGTTTGAGCTTCGATCTGCCGAGCATATACTCTGTTAATGTTCGATAAAATTTGAATGACACCGAGTTCATGTTTACGTAGCCTGCAAAATAAGGACTAATGTTTGGTTATGAACTGGTTAGTGCAATAGACAATCATACATGTAGTGCACAGATTGAGTTTTTACATGTGTGATTGTACAATGTCATGTTGTGGGGTGTAAAGTGTCTCTTTTTTATCTCCTCTCATCACCAGATTCAAAGTAACTAGAGGGGGTTGGGAAATAAGGGAAGGTGAATGTGGGGATTGGGTGAAATGGGGGTTTCACCAATTCCCCTACCATCCCCAAACCCCTAGGGTGTGAAAATACCCAAGAAGTAAACAAGGCCTTAGGATGCTTGTTTGTATTGCACGGCTACTTTTGCCAAGCTAAGCCCTGGACAACATTGGTGGTTCCCTGCATCGTGCACATGGTCAGTAGTAGTAGGGCTCGCATGGGTACATACACACTTGCATGTACCTTTTTTGGGAGGCACGAGAGATGACTGATGCGCGTCAATATCTACCGAGGCAAGCTAAAGCATATTTATTCAATATTGGCAAAAAATTCGATCAACTTTCAAATGGTATTTAACGTGGCAAACTGGTGGCCGACAAGCTCGATTATTTCACGGTAGCGCCTCTATTTTCAGTAGACAAGACCAATTTATGTGGTTGTTTTTCAATGTTACATATGGTGTCACAATTTGCTACATTTATTGCTCGCTTTTGCTTTGTAGGTACGTGCAAAGTGATACAATATTTTTTGTTTGTATGCTACAGGGAGATTACACCAATGTTACATACTTGTTTATATAACGTTGGAAAAGTCAGAATCAAATATTAGATATGCTGCAGAAAATGTTACAAAACGATGGCAATTTTTTGACAGAATATAGGTAAAAATGCTGGAGACCGATGTTACATACTCTAAGCAAAATTAATACATGCGAAGAGAAAAACATTACATTTGGTATTTTCTTTTGTACCATTGATGACCTTTTTTTGCACCATAATTTCGTGACTTTTACAGACTGTAGGAAAAATATTGGAGACCAATGTTACATACTTTAACACAATTTGATACATACGAAGAGAAAAATATTATATTTAAGATTATTTTGTACCATTGAAGGATTCTTTTTGAACCAAATTTGGCGATTTTGACAGATTGTTGGAAAAATGTTGGAGACTGATGTTACATACTTTGAAAAAATTGATACATATAAAATAAATTTGTTAGATGATCGTAAGCACGAAAACGCTCATGTAGGTGCATCGGACGGCTCAGGAGAATGTTGATGTTTTGTCGTTTCTAGAAATTCAACATAAAAATGCTACTTTGCATTTTTTTCATTAATGATTGAGGGTTCACACTTGGATTAGCAGTTCAAATTTGCATTTCAAAACATGCTACATACATTAAAAAAAAGTTTGGTCTGTGTGTTTTTTACAGCTAAAACCAGATTTTTTTCTAGCAATAGTAGGATCTACTTCAAATTGGACTGCACATAACACTAGCAAACCATGGTCGTGGGCTAGTGGCTCCATGCATGCGAGGGTTTTGTCAAATAATTAGTGGGCCATTTTCCATTGGATCGGTGGAAGGCAAGAAAGTGAGATGCATATGTCAAGCATGGGACAGAGAGATGCATACACAACATCACGCCTACGAAAAGGACTAGTCGTATCATGCAGGTTGAAAGCGACGTATCACGCATTTAACGATCGGACGGCTACCGAGCCGGTTGATCCGGGGCGTGGGATCAGCCGGCTGATTCCTAGAGCGCGCCTTGATTCAATTAGAATCGTATGGGTCATTGAGGCTATCGTCTTATAGGGTTCAGACCAAGGTCAGTGATGTAAGGTGGTTCATGCATTGGTTCAACTTGTGCAGAGGGCCAACATAACCAAGAGAATGCTTGATGGAAACACTTTGGCGAGACGATGATCAGGACCAAGCTTTCACATGACACAAGCGGAAACCCTGTATCACATGTGGATGATGTTCATGTATGTTGACTGCGAGCTGGATGAACTCCTAAGACATCATATGTTCTACTAATATGTTGTGGATTCTTAAAATAAAATTATCTTGCCTATAATAGCATTTTATGTGCGCATATTACAAAAATATGGAGATAAATGTAAATTTCTCTTGCCAGCTGACATGGGTATGCTATATCGGGTACTCAACATTACTGTCTATGGTACAAAGCCCATGAAGAAATAGGGGGAAAGCCCATGAAAAAATCCGAGATGAAGCCAAAGGTCTCACATTATGTAAATTAGAAAAGCTAGGTCCATATCGGGTGAACCGACTTATGTTGTAACTCGACCTCGAGGCGGACTCTGAGACCTACCCTGCTATATAAGGGCTAAGAGGAGCCACCGAGAGGGGATAGATTCAACCAGACGATACACCCTGTAACGCTAGATTCAGAATATACCATCTCAACGAGTGCCTTTGTTCATACTTTTCGGCGGCTGCCTAGTTTGGCTGACTGGTTTGATTCACCACTGCCATGCTTCCTAGAAACCCAAATCTATCATCATGGTTATTGACAAGGTTAATCCTTTGTCACTAACCTAATGGTAATTCCAATTATGTGTTTTCGAAGGTTATTTATATGGGAGCGCCTACATATCAGGCGACTGATTTTTATTAAGTCTAAGTTGATTTTTTAGCTATTCAATTTGCATATGTAACTAAGAAAATACAAGTTGCAACCCATACGTAACTGAGAAAATATGAACGCATATGTAACTGAGAAAAATATTAGTTACAACTTATACACAACTGAAAAATATTAGTTACAACTTATACACAACTGAAAAATATTAGTTACAACTTACGCGCAATTGAGAAAATATCAGTTGCAACTAGTACGCAAGTGAGAAAATACCAATTGCAGCCCACGCGCAACCGGAAAAAATACAAGTTGCAATATATGCGCAACTAGGAAAATATCAGTTGCAACTTATGCACAACTGACAAAATATCAGTTGCAACGTACAATACGTGTGTAATTGAGAAAATATGAGTTGCAACTCGTGCGCAACTAAGAAATGCTAGTTGAAATTCACTTGCACTTCCCATATCAGCACGAATCACGAGACAAATCAGATGGCTAAAAAATCAACTTAGACTTAATAAAAATCAGGCGCCTGATTTCTACCAAAACCGTATTTATATCTGCTTGCCTGGCGTAGGCGGACAAGCATCCGGCCCTATCTAATATATCCATAGTTGGCCATGCCCATGGCTCGAAGAATAGCCAGATCCGTACCGGTTCATTATCAAACCAAAATTGCCCTTCACTTCCCCACTCTCGGTGTGAGATACACATAAAGCGGGTGGAGCTTGTAGCTTGTGAGCTGAACGGTGTCCACCTTGTCCTCGTCGCCCTCCTTTAGCCTCCATCGGAACTCCTGCACGAACCGCGCGATGGCCGTGCACGAGATGGTCGTCGCCTGCAGGGCCCCTGCGCAGGCCCTCCTCCCGGCGCCGAACGACATGGTTTTGTACATGTCCGCGTCCTCGAAACTCCCCTCCATGAACCTCTCCGGCCTCCACTCCTCGGGCTCCTTCCAGTCCTCCTTGTTCATGTTGCATCCGTACAGGTTGATGATGATCTACCACAGTTGGTTAAACAATTTTATTTTCAGAAATACATGCTCAGCTAGCAACCAATACTTCATGTTCATCATGGCGTGCTTTTTTATGTACGGTGCCATTATTTATCTGGTCAATTACCTCCGTACCGCCTGGGATGTCGTAGCCGGCAAGCTTGGTGTTCTCATGGACAAACCTCGGAGGTATCAGCGGGACAGGAGAATGGCGCCGCAATGTCTCGTGGAACACGGCGTTCAGGTACGCCAGCCGAGGCAGATGATCCTCTGTGACCATCTCGTCGCCGCAGACATCTTGGATCTCCCGGTAGAGACGATCCTGATGTGTCACGAGAAAGTTCTTGTTAACATTGCACCAACCACCCGGCGACTTCAAAATCGATAGAATAGTAAACCAGGGGAATACGTTGCGGAGACTTGCAGCAGCACTTGCCTGTTTTTCTGGGTTCTTGGCAAGCTCATACATAGCCCACTCGGTGGTGACCAAAGTGGTATCTGCAGACTCTATGATTTCCTCCCACGCCATCATCGTCAGTTGCTCGTCTGTCAGCGTGTTCTCTGCCAGCAATATATCTAGATAGCAGACCTTCGCCTGCTTATCGCAACGCTGTTAGTGTGCACATAGGCAAATCACTTCAACACAACGCTGTTAGTGTGCGTATTTTTTTCACCTCTCCGCACGCAATTCTTTTCTTCTGTTGATGGATCAATGCCCGCATCACCGCGGTTCGCCTAGATTCCGTTCTCAGAACTCTTGTTTCGAAGCTCGTGTTTGGGATCCAACGGAGGTACGGGAAGAAGTCCCTCCAGTCAACATCAATTGCACACATCATCATGTCAACCACTATGGTCTGGTAGATTTCCTCCTTTGATACCTCCCTCTCGAACTCCTTGACATAGACTGAGCTCACATCCACACCTAAGCTCTGAAATTGGAGTGTGCATTAGTATTATCGGTCGCCAAGTGCATTCGTTCTGACAGTACAATTTCAGGAATAACGTCACTATGTAAAATAAAATCATGCCATTTGTAGACTAACCTGGATCACTGACAAGCGGAATAGCTCAGCCTTGAAAACTTCTCTGAAGTTCTGAGGAGCATTTGGGTCATCAGTCACCAATTTATGGTATGTTCTTAGCATGTTCTCAATCATCATGTCCCTTGTATTCCGAAATTTTCTCTAGATCATTGTCAATAAGGACATTGTTAGATCTTAATTCAAAAAATCATAGAGGGAGTAACTATTTTAAATAAGTTTTCGTGAAAAGAAAATTTTAAATAGGTATAAGAGCGTTAAGACTTGCACCTGAGCAGAAGAACCCAACACACCCGCCATGATATGCCGTTTTGCCATTATGTGGAAGTCCCCATAGTCACTTGTAGCAACCATAGTTTTATCACGAGTGAGCACTGACAATGCTTTAGATAGCTTTCGAGTACATATAGATGAGAACTTTGCAACCATTGCCTGCAAATATAGGATAAACGTATACTTTCTGTTACACTTTGGTCAGATGTGAGACACTTGTACCACCTGCAATCATTGTTTAGTTATTGTATCACAGCCAGTGACTATCAAGAAGAATCAATTTTTTTTTGTTGATTTCGCTATTATTAGCATTGTTTTCAGTTTTATAATTTGCAATAAAAGAGGCCAGTTCACAACGCATTAGAATCCTTGATTCATCTCCAGCCTAAAGAAAAAGAGAAATGAGAACAACATCTTATTCGTTTATAGGGTCAAGTTTAGGGGTAAAAAAGGGAATATGATAAATTGTTTCCTAATTTGAATTATTGCATTGCTATCTGGACGAAAAAACACAACAAAAACATACAGATTTTATTGAATAAATGTGTACTGCAGTGTTACAAAAATCATGGTCAGATGAAAAGTCATATTCTCAGAGTTACCGGAAGATAAATATTGTATAGTAATAACATAGAAATACATTTTCAAGAAAATTTAAGAACAGAAACCGGGAGTGTTATATTACCTCCTTGGCTACTTCTGCTGAGTTGAGCACAACAACTGAAGAAATTCCAGTCCTTATAGTATATATTGGCCCATAAATATCACACCATTTTGCAAAGGTCTTATGAGGCATCTTTTCTTTCAGTTGATGTAGATTTCCAATAATTGGTAAACCGGGAACAACTACATCACAAATTAATAAAACACAAGAAGATTTAATTTTTGCCTTCACATAGAGTTGATATTGTTATTTTAAGAGTGGAATTGCTATTTTAAATGTAATGTCGATGTATAATCCCCATACATGGTTTCAATTTAGATTCATGCAATTAACTTAACCAAGAAATTCTTCTCTTGTCTTTTCTTAATTAGTTATTTTGAGCAAGTATCATAGGACGAGGCTATATAGTACCATACAATGATAGAATATATATTAACCTGATCTTTCTTCTCTCTATATATATAGCAAACATGCTTAGATGTCCTTGGAGGATCATCTACAGATGGAACCATTATACACAATAATGCCAGAATGTCAAAAATAGGTGATGAACTACCAGAATAATACGCATCCCAAATAGGTGGGCACATCTTTAGAATTAATTATGCTGCCGATGTATTTCCCAGTTAAATTCTTAATTGTAAACTTTAGTGGAAGGAGATTATCTGGACTCAGTGGCGGGATGAAACAAAGGAGCCGGGACGAAACATGGCTGAAAACAAATACTTTAAATAGAACGTAATAAAAATGAAATAGATTGACTGTCACATTTTAAAATGATTTCCAGACTAGAAATTGTCCTGTAGCTTAAACGGTCTGCCCAAGTTGCAGTCGTATTTCATTATTGCTTTGTATCTCTTCAAAACTAGATCTCACATGAGTATGCTGTTTCAAAATAATATATATGCTATTTGTATTATCAGACAGTAATGTACTGGTTGCTTACCTATTGAAAGAATACTTCTCCCTCCATTTCAAAATGATTTAGGTTCTAAGGTTGTGCTAAGTCAACTTAGACAAATTTGACTTAGAAAAATTATATATAACTTCAATTATTTTTGAACAGAAGAAGTATTCAGTAACTTCAACACCAACACAATAACTTCATTGCCAACTTTATTTTAACATTAGTTGTAATTTCAAGCCTCCTGACAACTTCATTGTTCATGTTTGCTACTTCATGCACATGCATAGCTCATAGCTGCCTAGCTGGTATGGATCCCGTTTGTACTTAAAAAGGAGAAACCGAAACGAACAACAACACACAACCGGCCCCATATTTTGGAGCGTTGCGCGAGAGCCGGTGAAATAATCGTCACCTGGGGGTCCGTTGGTGCGGTCCTTGTGTCCCATTGCGAGGCCAGCCTTGGCGGCGAGAATGATGACCACAACCAGCCCGCCCACGGCAGCCACCGCGGCCCAGTCGGCCGCGGCGAGCGCCGCCAGCAGTGCCTCCATCGGTTGGCTGGATGTCCGGCCGCGGCCGTGCTGGCTGGTCCGGAAAGAGTGGTGAGTGAAAGAATCAAAATAAACAGTGGCTGAGACACTGCCAGTAGTAGCACTACTCCGTTCTTATTGGTGTTACGGGACGGCGACACTGGCCCGTAGTGGCAAAGCGACAAGCGTGAGGGGCGATGTATACGAGAGCAGAGGTGAGCGACTGGATCCCTGTCTGTCTCTCCCCATCGCAAAAACGAAAACTACATTCTCACCGCCCGCTCGTCGTTCTTAGGGACGTGGCCAAAGAAGAAAACGAGCTGCAGTGAGCGAGTAGTAAGTAGTAATAAGACATCTCTGCTAAAATTAAGATCCTAACCGCTGACAAGTATGCATGCACATGTGACGTGATCACCCTTTTGATTTATGCAGACAATGCAGCAAGATACCGCTTTCTTTCATCGATATGTTCTATATAAGGTACTCTCCGGTTTTAAATACTAATTTTAGATCAGTTCTCTAAGTTTGACCGGATTTAAAGAAAAAATTGTCAATATTTACAATGTCTAATCTTTATAGTATGGTAATTCGTTATATATATGGTGACTCTGATAAAACAAAACTGGCGTTCTAGAGACTGATACTTTTTTCATATAAATTTGATCAAACTTAATTAAACTAGTGTTCGACTTAGAACAGAACTAAAACTTCAATTGTTCCAAACGACTATAAGTTTATCCGGGGCTTACCGCTCCTTCTGGTATACTCCCTCCGTCCATAAATAAGTGAATCAATTTTATCTAGATACAGATGCATCTAAATGCATTTTAGCTACAGATACCTCCGTATCTATAAAAAACTGAGTCACTTATTTTGGGGAGTAGACAAAATATGCATGCTAAGCCTATTCTAGAAAATAAAGGTGAGGTGATTGTTAAACACTAGAGCAATCTAGACCTAAGGATCTACGACACATCGTAGGATCCCACTTTTTTCGACAAAGAGCATATATTAATATCACGGAGATACCAATTACACCCAGCCTCTACAACAACGCACTGTCCTAGCAGCATTACGGATGCACACAGCCAAAAAAAGAAAGAAGAATTATCAAAAAAAATGTCCCGCTACAGTGATCTAATCCTTTAAAACAGCAGCACTTACACCAACAAGATAGCACCAGAAGTTCAGCTTCTCCAAAAACGACGCCTCCAAGAAGGTAACAGTGCACAAGCGCTATCGTCGCCCGATCATAGATCTTAGGTTTTCACCCTAAAGAAAGTCCTCACTCTCAAAACAATGCCTTCAACAAGGACATTGTCAGGCACAACCAATTAAGGCCAGACCTTGAATTTTCACCCTGAAAGGTAAGACTTTGAACTTCTCATGTACAGTCGCCCCCACTCGCATGCCGTTGCTCCAAGTCACAGATCACCAAGCCAATTCCTCCTCGGCACCAAGACTCGAGTCACCATGGCAAGACCTCAGATCTCGGCTTCCATGTCATTCTCCGCTAGCACCATGGAACGAGAACGAGCTCCATGATAATAACCGCCAGCAGAGCTTCGAAGCGCTCCCTCTGTAACCAAACGGCCAGAGAAAAGTATGGGTGCACACGACCGAATTCCACCCGATCCGGCAATCTCCAGGCTTGATTCGCCTAATGGAGCGTCGGCGGGGCCTTCCGGAACACGACTCATCCACCAGATCGATAAGGTCATGCACCGGTAGATCTTCATCTTAGCGCGAGAAGAAATCTTAGGACAGCTTTCTTTATTCAACCCGAGATAGTAGCCCCACTACACCATCCGGCACCATGCTTGATCTGCCACACCGATGCAGCGCGCCGGCTGGCTAGTCAGCTGCCGATCTTGGTAGGCCAAGTGCATCAGGATGTGGAGACGTGCATCCATGATCCATTCTTGCATGCAAGGCCATCTTGGTCGCTCTATGCAAGGACGTGGCCATGGATTGCATGGAGTCTCAGGCAGCCGATCCGTCTTGGTCGCTCTCTGCCAAGGACACTGCCTTGGATTAGCGTAGAGCCCCGATGCGGCCGATCCAAAGCAGCACAGCCAGATCGGAAAACCAGGAAGCCGATGCGGCCGATCCCTAGCACAGCTGCGAGATCGGAAGACCGGGAAACGGATGCGGCCGATCCAGAGCACAGGTGCCAGATCGGGAGACCAGCGAACGAGCCGTCCAGATTGCTATGTCGCTGACGCAGGCTGGCCGCCGCCGGTGGCCGGATCGGGGTCGACGTGCAGGGCAGGGAAGGAGGAAGACTACCAGGCTGGAGACAGGAAAAAACATGTGGAGACGTCCCGCGCCACCGCCGTCCGCCGTCTAACAGCTTCCTTCGGCGGCGGCGAGGTAAACGGGGCGGCTGGGGAGGGCCTCGTGCGGCGGCGGGCGCCTCCGGAGTCGCGTGAAGCTAAGCGACGCGGGCGTGTTTAGTAAGATCCCACTTATCGGGGGTGGAGTTTTGGCTCCCGGGTTGAGATGCACCGGAAATCTGGACCAACAAATCTTGCTACGAGATTGCCAACGCGGAAGAGAAATGAGGATGTACGTCGGCCTGAAAATCAATAATACTGCTGGGTGGCGTACGTCAGATAGCTGGGGCCCGTATCATTAATGCTGCGACTGACGGGAAAGAAGACGGGATATGGAATGGGAACAACACTGGAAGGAACCGGACTCGCGGTACATGTCGGCGCGGCGTCGTAGACCACAGGTCCAGGTTTACCTCATCGTGCTGCCGTCGGACCGTATCTTTTTCTCTTGACTTGCCGGAGGACCGTATCTCCCCGGAACAGACAATACGGCGCAATGTGACGCAGCAAAATCCGGGGCGTGGAGCGGGAGGGAGGCAGCGGGGGCGCGAGGATTTGGCGGCGGAGGTTGCCGGGATTAGAGGAACGGTTTCACCAGCGCGCGGAATCGCCTGGATGGGCTTCCCGCTGGATCCAGTGAGCAGGTAAGCCCTTCTTCCCTGCGGCATGGAGGTAGGTTCTTCATCTGACCGACCAGTCGTCTATGTTGCAGCGACCCTATCTATGAGGGGGCGGCGGAAACTGTGGTGAATGGTGTGGAGGCGAAGGAAGACTGCAAGTGCAGCCATGTGGGCTCGGTGGAGCAGGACTAATTCGTGATGGGCATCGTGCAGGCTATTGCTGGATGTGGTGAATCAGACGGGGACGGACAAGCTGACTCGGCAATGTCAACAGGGAAAATGGATCCACAATCCCCGGGTTGGACAAAAAGGTAAGTGATTTGCCTAGACTTGGTATTGCTGATTTTTAGCGGTCTGTACATACGCATTGAGATGGGAGTGTCTTTTTTTTTTTGAATAAGAGATGGGAGAGTCCATGTGGAAAAAATAGTCTTTGCATATCATGGCAAACACACACAGGTGAAACTTAGATTAGGCTACAACTATGTGGTAGATGCAACGTTCCCGTGGATTCAGTTATAAAGGTGATGTAATTAAAAAAATTGAAGTGAACAGAATGTAAATGATGCCCTGTAGTTTTCCACATAGTCTGATGGTTCTTATTGTGTTGCCTGATGTGTGCTCTGTGGCAAAGCAGGTTGCGGATCAGGCGGGCACCACCTGACAGGACACCGTGCGCGTCCAGGAAGAGTGCCCTGGAAAATCAATCTGTGGGTACACAGAAAAGCTTGGGGATGAGGTTATAGATCCTTGCTTAGGGACAACATTCGATTCTCTCGGTGAAGCTTATGATTTCAACAACTTGTACTCATGGGAACACGGGTTTTGGGATTAGGTATGGTATGCTGTTTGAATGAATGCACAGAAGACGAAATGCATGCAAGAGATTGTGTGCGGATGCTCGGTAAGTTGGTGTAAATCTGACATAAACCTTTTACTGCATGTATGAGTTAGTTTTATGTAAAAAATGCTAGCAGCCTGTAACATTTGTGATTGGTCTCTCCTTGTTCAGAGAAAACCGACGTCAGAGAATACAAAATCATGCAGGTGTGAGTGCCCAGCTATGATAAGATTGCTGACCGCAGACAATAGATGGTACATAACTTAGCAAAGAGAAACATAACCACACCATCAGTGACAGACGCGGGAAACAATTGAAGGGTGGGCACACCTTCAAATTTTCTTTTGCTCTCCCTCTATTCTATGTTGAAAATTTTGAAAACGACATTTCGAAGTGTTAAGAAATTCTGGAAAAAAATCCTAGATATTGCTGATGCTATATTCTACCATAGTGTAAAAATATTACTCCAATAAAGCTGGAAACAACTTATATTTTGGGCCACAAAAAAATAACATTTCAACTAGAAACATCTTATATTCAATGCCATGTTTCTTGCAAAACAGTGTCACATTTGCAAGAAATCTTTCCCATCCATATGACCTCATATGCTGCATTTTATCCTTTGCAATCTAACAAACATTATTTTCATATAACAAGAAATAATGGGGCAATTTGATGTTTTGTAGAGGAAAATCAGCATACCGTTCAGTCCAGCTCCCGCAGAATTGTTGTTGCTGCTAGTCGTAGAGGCTCAACCTCTGCTTGCGCGGTGGCCGACCGACCGGCACCAGTTCGTTGCGAGCTGCGGTCTGCGAAGGCAGCAGCGGAGGCGCGGAGCGGAACTGCAGGAGGTCGGGCTGATGCTAGCTCAGAAGCGTATGAGAAGCTTGTGTCCCTGTTGAAGCAAAACCTTGGAGTCATGGCGCCATTTGACGAAGCAAGAGATGGCCTTGGCCTTGAAGACAGAATGACAGTTACGAAGCGAAAGGAAATTCCTGCTGAAGGCTGTGAAGATGGCCCATCATTGCTGCAATATAACGGCAACCGTTGGTCGGTCTTACAACTCCTACTAAGAAGGTGAAAGCAGGTAGGCCAAGTACGATCAGGGACAAAGCACCCTACGAAGAGTCGGGTAGAAGAACAAGATTTTGCAGCATTTGCAAAAAACCTGGGCACGAAGACATGTCCTGAAAGAGGAGACATGCCGAAACAGCCACAAAAAGAAGCTAGATGCAACCGATGTGGTGTGACTGGTCATCGAAAGAGCATATGTAGTAAGCCTATAGGTTTCAGTTATATCCGCATTGCGTGGGTTCATGCATTGCCACCATTTAACTGAGGAGATGTATGTTCTAGACAATATGTTTTCAGCTCAAATATGTACTCAAAATTTTAGATTTCGTCTGTATAGCAATGGCAAAAAACATTGGAATGTTGTGTGAAATCAGTGACCGTGTGGTAGACTTCAGTATGACAGACAGCCAAAGAAACACAAGTTGTTCCAAAGCAAATGCGTCAAAAATTGTTGGAGCTCCTGAAGTAAAATGCATGGGTGTTGTCAAGTGTACTTTCAGGTGTGGCATGCCACACCCATTGGCTTCAAAATTTGAAACCCAGAGCATAGCAAAGTGTGTAAAGTGTGGGAGCTGGAGCCTGGAGGTAGCTGCCATTACGAGGGAGGCCTCTCTTCACACAACACAAAGCAGTTGCTGAGAGATAAGGGAGGGGCAAGGAAGAAGCAGAGCATCGACTGGTCTGGCTCAGCTGTCATCACGTCGGATGGAGCGGATCTCGACTGTTGACATCGGAGGTGGGCTGCTTTAAATAGACGCGTGTTGCCAACCCGAGAGCCGTTGGGCCTCGAACTTGCGGTCCAGCAAGCCACGAGTCAGTCCTGGACGTGATGAAACCTTTTGTTCTGCTAGATCCGCACCCGGACCGTAGCAATGAATTCAGCCCCAACGGTTACAAAGGACACTGTGCCATATTTAGCTGTACGAGCAGATACTACCAGGAATACAAAGTTTACCATCGATCTGTCCGATTCTCTTTGGCCCACGTATCGAGCTCATCTGAACCCGGGAGCCAAGATGGATTTCCGCCCACTTATCCTACTTCTAATTCTTCTTTCAATCAAATAGTCATGCATTCAACAAAAAAAATGAACTAGATTACATATAGAAAGTGGGATCCCTATTGGGAGATTGAGGGGAAATTTGGTTGGTATTAATGCATAAACTCTGTCCATTCAACACGTGGTTACCGGGGATAGATGCGCAATTTTTTTGTAACTTCAAAAGTAAATAATTTAAAATGTGTTTTAGTTGTTGTTTATGGGGCTGCTCAAGATGAGCAGTTCCTCTCCAAGCTAGTAAGAATCTGAGAGGATGAGCCTATGCATATGCTCGTTGGCGGAGATTTTAATATTATTAGAGGCAAGGAAGAGAAAACAATGAATTTGAATGCCCGCTGGCCTTTCAATTTTAATGTCATCATTGAAAACCTGGACCTAAAAGACCTAGTTCTCTCCCGAAGGAAATATAATCGTAGAGACTCACCCACATATGAAAAATTGTGCATAATTCATGCGAGTGTCGAACGGGAACATAAATCTCCGTTGGTGTATGTTAGGGCTTTAACTAGATCCAGTTTTGATTATACACCTCTTCTTTCAAACTCCCGGGAACGAGCTTTTCTTGGCAACAAATCAACCTTTTCTTTCAAATTGGCTTGAGAAGGTTTTTTCAAAATGGTGGCCCAGGAGTGGGCTTCTATTAAATAGTTTCTAACACCGTGGGAATTTGGAAAAATAAATTCGCCACCTTAGGTAGTTTCTTAGGGGGTGGACGTGTAATTTAAGTGGTCAATATAGGATTGAAAAAGATAGAATTTTAAATATAATTGAAATTTTTGATCGAAAAGAAGAAATAGTTTCGCTTAATGTGGGTAAACGAAAATTGTTGCGTTTAGCCAGTGATGAGTTAGCTAAGTTGCAGCATGAAGAGGAGTCTGAGTGGGATCAACGAGCAAAGGTTTAGCATGTGCAGGAGAGGGGTTGATAATACTAAATATTTTCACTTAATTCCGAATGGTAAACATCGTAGAAAAAGAATTTTTCAGTTGAAACAAGATGAAGGCACTATTATTGGTCAAGATAATTTGAAGTTTTCATCTCAGAATATTATAAGAACCTTTTTGGGCCACCCCTATCTAGTTCTTGTTCGCTCGTTGAAACGACGAATCATGACATAAAATGTATATACGATGAAGAGAATACTACTTTAGTTGCGGATTTTACTGAGAAAGTGGTCCAAGAGGTTGTAATGCAAATGGAAAATAAGAAGGCTCCAGATGGGTTTCCCGCGGAGTTCTATAAAAAAAATTGGCAGGTAATAAAAATAGACTTGATGGCAATGTTCGATAGTTTTCAAAGAGGGGAGCTACCTCTTTTCCATCTTAACTTTGGTATGATCATTTTAGTCCCTAATAAAGACAATGCAGTCCAAATTCAGCAATACAAACCAATTTATTTGTTAAATGTAGACCAATTTATTTGTTAAATGTAGACCAATTTATTTGTTAAATGTAAGCTTTCAAGTGATCACCAAGGTTGGGGCAAATAGAGTGTTGAGTGTTGCTGAAAGTGTTGTGCATCCGACTCAAACAACTTTTATGCCTGCTAGACATATTCTTGAAGGCGTAGTAATACTTCACGAGACCATTCATGATATTTATAGGAAGAAAATAGATGGGGTTCCATTTGAGATTGATTTTAAAAATACATATGACAAGGCAAATTGATCCTTTTTGCAACAAGAGTTTTGTATGAACCGCTTTGGTCCTGAATAAGGTATTGCGGGTATTAAGGTAAATAGTGACATGGGACGGATATGATTGTCATCCTAATTGCAAGGGCCAAAGAGGACGGTCAAGTCGTCGGCCTTAGTTGGCAGCATGGTTTCTATTCTACAGTAGGCACTATTCTTTGTATGGAGCATGATTTAGATAAAGCGCTGAATATGAAGATAGTTTTATGCATTTTTTAGCAGTTGCTAGCCTGAAAATAATTTTCACAAGAGTGAATTCTTTTGTTTTAGGAAAGCAAAAGAGGTTGAAAATCGGTACACGATTCTTTTCGGCTGTGATGTAGGTACATTGCCTTTTAGATATCTGGGGACCCGATTCATTTCCATAAACTGAAAAATGAAGAATGGAAACCCGTTGAGAATTGATTTGAGAAGAAGTTAAGCAACCGGGTCACGGAAATGTTATCATATGGGGATCGACTTGTGCTCATTAATTCAGTTTAAACTAGTCTACCTATGTTTATGTTTTCTTTCCTCGAGATATCGAAAGGAGTTCGGAAGTGGTCAGATTTTTTTAGTTCAAGTTTCTTTTGGCAAAGTGATGAGCATAAAAAAATACTGGTTGACCAAGTGGAATAATATTTGTAGACCAAAAGATCAATGGGGTTAGGAGTGGAGGTTTTAGAGTTGAAAACAATAGTTTACTTAGCAAGTGATTATTTAAACTCATTAGCGAAAATGGTATGTGGCAAGAGCTGCTGCATAAAAAATATATTTGCACTCTAAAACACTATCTTAGGTTGATTCACCTTTTTGGAAGTGCTTAATGAATGTAAAGAGGAGTTCTTTGTGAGAGGGGTTTTGGGAGGATGTTTGGTTGGGATACAAGTCTCTTGCTGAAGAGTACCCACCCGACGCTTTATGTTATAGTGCATCATAAAAATGTTATGGTATCAAATGTTTTCGGTTCAGCCTCTTTAAATATAGGTATTAGGCGAACTTTGAAATTGAATGGTAATAAGTGGGATAGATGGACTCATCTTTTGCATCGTCTTATATTAGCTTAGCTAACCGATATAACCTCTAGGCCATGTTGTGCAGCTCGTTTGGCCCCCTACATTGTATCATTGACAACATAGGTGAAACTAGTTTGGTTGCATGGACTTTTCGTTCTCAGACTCGACAGATGCAAAAGCAGTATTGTTTGGTTGCCTGGAAGTTATAATCAGTGGCACACACAATCAGATCCGCTCTCCTATTTCAAAAGTGATGAGGTTACCATACCACCTATTTCCAAAGTGGCGAGGTTACCATGCCAGTGGCACACATGCTCATCTCAACAACTAATAATTGAACTACATAATTAACACAACTAGTTTACAAACAGCGCCAAGAGTAACAGTAAGTGTCTCATTCTGGCTTCAGTTCCTTGCCGTAGACTAACACCAGTGAGCAGATCACACAATGCAAGTGATCATAGAAGAAATAGCACACAATGCAGGTGATGAGAGCACACAAATGCAAGTGGTCGAAGGACCTAATTGTAATTTTATTATATTTAAAATTCTTTGTACTACTGTTAATGATTATCAATAGATGGGTGGACTTTTCACCAAAAAATAAAAAAATAACAACACTTCACTTCGTTGCTCTCGGCGAGACATGCACATGCAGCGGGTGGAGCTTGAAGCTTGTGAGGCTGATGGTCTCCACATTGTTCTCATCGCCCTCCTTCAGCCTCCAGGCGAATTCCTGCACCAAGCGCGCGATGGCGGTACACGAGATGTTGGTCGCCTGCATAGCCCCAGAGCAGACCCTCTTCCCGCCGCCGAACGCCATGGTCTTGAACAAGTCCACGTCACTGAAACTCCCGTCCAGGAACCTCTCCGGCCTCCACTGCTCGGGTTCCTCCCAGTCCTTCTTGTTCATGTTACACCCATACAGGTTGATGAACATCTAGCACCATAAATTAAGCAGCTGTTTTCAGAAATAAATTTTAAGCAGTCAAACTTTATGGTCCAATTCAAGTGTGTTAATCTATCTCCATGTCATTAATTGCTTTGGTCAATTACCTGTGTTCCGGCAGGGACTTCGTAGCCACCCAGCTCGGTGGTCTCATGGACGAACCTTGGAGGCACCAGTGGGACGGGAGAATAATACCTCAGCGTCTCGTTGAACACGGCGTTCAGGAAGGGCAACCGACGAAGGTCATCCTCGGTGACCGTCTTGTCACCGCACACCTGTTGGATCTCCTGATAGAGTCGATTCTGGCGTGCCAAGGATACGTTTTGTTAAGAGTTTTGGTTCCGGCTAGAGAACAGTATATCACCACCGAAGAGTAGAAAACTTGCCTGTATTTCTGGGTTTTTGGCAAGCTCATACATAGCCCACTCTGTCGTCACCAATGTCGTATCTGTAGACTCGATGAGTGCCTCCCACACCAGCATCATCAATTGGTCGTCTGTGAGGTCGCCGTTCTCCGATAGCATCAAGTCCAAATAGGATAGCTTTGCCTGCATATCACAATGTATTACTTCAAGATGATCAATGAACACACAGAAGAGTGTATCAAAATAAAACAGATACACCCGATATGCAAATGTACTACCTCGCCGTGCTCAATTCTTTTCTTCTGTTGACGGACCAAGGCTAGCACCATCGCTGTTCGCCTAGATTCTGCGGTAAAAACTCTTTCTTCGAAGCTCTTGTTTGGAACCCAGCTGAAGTATGGGAAGAAATCCCTCCAATCAACCTCAATTGCGCACATCATCATGTCAACTACAGTTGCCTGGTATATTTCCTCCTTTGATACCTCCCTCCCAAACTCCTCGACGTAAACTGAACTCACATCCTCACCTATGCTCTGTAATTGCAGTGTGCACAATCAGTATGGCAAATACTAAACGAAGCATCTGAAGTTTGATTCAGATCAAGAAAGTGATATATGGATGAGCACACCATATCATGACGTTTGTAGACTTACCTCGATCAAGGACAGGCGGAACAACTCGTCCTTGAAAACTTCTCTGAAGTTCAGAGGAGAATGTGGGTCATCATTCACCAGCGCACGGAGAGTGCTTAACAAATTATTCATCATCGTGTCTCTTGTCTCCCGAAATTTTCTCTATATTTTGTAAGCATTTTATTGTGGTCCATTAGTTAACCGAAAGCCTAAACATATCCAAGAGGTAGCAACTAAACTGTGTAACTTCGGAAGTGTTAAGACTTGTACCTGAGCAGAAACACCCAACATGCCCGCCATAATTAAACGTTTCACCATCTTGTGGAAGTCATTGTAGTCACTCACAGCAACCATCGACTTATCATGAGTCAGCACTGAAATTGCTGTAGGTAGCTTTCGAGTGGATATGGATGAGAATTTCGTAACCATTGCCTGTACGTAAATACAGGGTAAGATATATGTTCTTGTAAATTTATAGTCAAGTTTGACATTTGTTTTACAATGCTGCTATCATTTCTCTGTTCTGCAGCAGCAGCCAATACCAATAAGATCTATATGCTTCAATTATTTTTTTATTTGTAATAGAAATTAATAGAATCCGTGATGAGAAAAGTATAAATAAAAATAATAATCATGTTAAACTTCGACTTCTGCTTTGAAAAAAAAGAACTACTGTACCTAGATTTGAATTATTAAATTACAGTTTAAAGGAAACAATTAATAAGATACGGTCAACAAAAGCATACATACTTAACATGAAACAGGTAATATTACAAAAAAAGAACATAGCCAGAAGACTAAAAGACTTAATTTCCAGAATAATCCAAATGTGAAAAAAAAAATTCATTACAACATAGAAATATATTATCAAGTTAATTTAACAGAAGTGAGATATAAAATTTCTATATTACCTCCTTGGCTACTTCTCTTGAGTTGAGCACAGCTACAGAGGAAGACCCGGTCTTTATAGTGTATATCGGCCCGTAAGTTTCAGACCATTTTGAAAAAGTCTTATGGGGCTTCCTTTCTTTCAACTGGTGGAGATTTCCAATAATCGGTAAACCAGGGACAGCTGCATGACAATTAACCAAGTGGTGTCAGAAGAGGTAATGCTATTTTTCTCTCTTTATACTTATATTATTAGGAGACTTAAATAAGCTCAGATTATGGAAAGGAGGCAACTGTGGAACACTAGAATAATCAAGATCACAATTAGCTCAGCATGCATGTATCTAGAAAGGTACAACCATCATATTTATGATATGCAAATTATTAAAATTATTGTCTACTGCAATATACGGCGGCAAAACAACTTCTGTTCAGGACATTCCTGTTTTCAGATCCACAGTAGCTGCAGCTTGCTAGTATAAACCAAATAATTGGTTTGTGCTCCTATGCATAAACTTAAAGCCGTCGTGCAGCCAGAAAATAGGGAGCATAAGTTGCCAAATAGGTATTTTCCGAAGTGGGTTTGATCAGCAATGTATAGGGGAAAATGCCATTAAGAGCCCAAGTATGGGCTGAGATCACAGCATCCAAAAAAGGAAGCAGAGCAATAACAAGGGCATGTCGCACGGCCGGCCGAGCACAGGTCTGCGCGCGCGCGTGTGTTCTGACGAGATCCGGCGAGATGATGGTTCACCTGGGGCACGCTAGAGCGGTCCTCGTGCCCCATCCCGGTGATGCCGGCCTTGCCTCCGGCGAGCGGCGCCCACATCCACCACGCCCCCGCCGCTCGGGGGGAGCGCGATCAGCAGAAACTCCATGCGGCCGTGTCGGCTGGTGTCACGGGAGGAGGAAAGGCCGGAAAGGCTGGGGGCCTGGGGTAAGCGGACCAAGGCCACGGGCAGAGGAATATGAGTCAGTGAGGAAAAGCCCATCCAGCACGACGACGACGACGACGACGACGATGGTGACTGGTGAGTAGCACGGGAGAGTCAACAAGGAACTCTCACCACTTGGTCTCGGTCGTCGTTCAGGTCGCCGCCATATTATATGGATCAGATCAAATACTGTAGAGTGTGTGTCTCCTCTGACGAAACGTGCGCGGACTTATTAGGTCTCAAAACAGAACATTCTAAGGATTGCATACCCGTGTACGATTGCTACGTGTGTGCATTAATGCTTATACTGAAGTTCTTCTTTATTTTCTTTATACTAGTAGACATATTCACTAAGCAATCCGTTAGAAATGTTTTGATAGTGTATTGTCTTTGATCAGGAGATCAGTACATGTGGGTGTAGTTTTAAAAAAGGGAACATAATGTTCAAACCGAAACTGCCATATGTTTAAAACCCAGAGAGAGGAACCCGCCAACGGTTACAAAATATAAACAAAGAGCGCTGATCGAAACCATAGCGGCCAAGAAAGGCGCAGCGCAAACAAGAAGAAGAGAACATGATCGCCGGGAGTCAGTTGAGCTGTTGGTCACCTGGTGGCGCGTTGGAGCGGCCCTTGTGTCCCACCCCGACGATGCCAGACTTCTCGGCGAGCGCGGCGGCCGCTGCCACCGTGCCGACAGCCGCGGCCGCGGCGGCCACAGCGCCCCCGCCGCCGCCGGGGATCGCAGTCAGCAAGAACTCCATTGGTGTGCAGCTCGGGTGTGGAGCAGGGGGGTGGGAGGAGGAAATGCAGGCAGTACGTGGTGGTGCGGCCTGCGTGCTCGCCTGCTCGGCTTATTAGTGCTGTCGACGAGGAGGAGTTTCGATTTGTAGAACAACCAAACCACGTGAGATATCAGCCGATGGACTTCCAAACCACGTGTGAAGAAAAAAAAACTACAACTCTGCAAACTGCCAAAAGACAACTCTTCGCACCGGCAGCACACCAGGGCAGGAGCATCTTTTATTTTGCCAGAAAATGAAAAATGATGATTGTATTGAACACATGGACAGCTCTCGGTTGACCAAGATTATCTCGGTTCGATTGGTTGTATCTTTGTTTAGAGAACAACAACACTTTATTGATTACTTAACATCACTACAAAGTACTTTCTGTATGCAATCCGGGACAACATATAAAGATAAAGTACAGCAAAGCTCCGAGAGTGAGCTAAAACATGAGCATCACCATTGGTAAGCGACAATAACTTATGAACCATTTATAAAATCAAGTTTTCGTTCTCAAAGAATTGCAAACTCAAGGATCACATAAAATAGCTACATGGATCAACCAACGAAATAAAAGATACATGATATGTCTATGCATTTTGGATTATATTAGTACCCTGTCATCCATATCCATCCCGGCTGAAGATGGCCCATACGACCGCCATCAAGCGAGTGCATCAATACTCTATTATACCCACTGATCCTCAAGACCACATTTGGATCCAGTAGATAGCCTTTTAAATAACCTGTAAAAAGAAAACACCTCTCGCTGTGTAAAAACAATCTTATTTCAACAATTCCAAAATACCTAAAGTAAAGCACAAGCCTAGATGTATCCTAGACTGTCTTTTTTCAGTTCCATGTAACCAATTAACCACCTCTGCGACATGGCCGAGGGTTTCCGCGGCCACCTCGTCGCTGCCGTCGATCCTGGCGCCGCGGCGTGGCCGTGTGCCCCGCCGTGGTTGCGCTGGAGCCCTGCGCCTCGGCGACCGCCTGGCTTGGCCGCGGCTTGGTGCTGCCGTGGCCGGTCCGTGCCGCCGTGCCGCCATGGCACGCTGTGGTGCTGCTGCTCCAGGTATGTGCGCCGCCTACACTTCTTCTACCTGATCTCCTTCTTCTCCTCCTCTTCTTCGTCTAGCTTGGTCACTGGCTTGCCGTGCCTCATAGTGGTGCGGCCATGCCGTGATGCTGCTGCTGTTCTGCTCGTGTTGCTGTACTGCTGTGCTGCTTGTGTTGCTGTGCTGCTGTGCTGCTCATGCTGTTCAAGCCACTGCCTCTACTGGCCTTGGCCATTGTTGCCCTGGCCATTCCAGTGCTTACTATTCTTGCTAGGTTCTTCCCTGTGCCTCTGTCTTGTTTCTATGCTTGCCTGACACTCATGTGTGATCATGTATGCTTTAATGGCTTAACTGTAGATTGCTATTATTGCAAATTTGCAAGTGCCAGTGTTGTTGTGGCTGGTTCTGGTGCTCTAACTCATGAACCTGCTCATCTGAGCATTACAGTTGGTTTGATGGTATGATTCAGTGATGAGCATGAAGTATTTTACTTGAACACCGCGCGTAGGGGGACGGCGGCAAGCGGATGAACTGATCTAGTACCTCGACGCCGATGTGTTCCGATTTACGGTCGAAAAGCTTGGCGAGCGCGGAGAGAACCGATGCACCGGCGACTTAAGATCCGGCATGGCCGTGTTCTTGGACGTCGCCGCTCTAGTACGTCCACCACGAGTGCCCCACCTCCTCGGCCCTGCACTTCTGCTAGTTAAATGTAAATTGAAGTACTCTTCAAATCAACTTGGCAAAGGGGCATTTAATAAAAATATGTTCCGCTGATTCTTCTTCAGTGTTACATAAAAAACATTTTTTAGAATATGTCCGATTTATTTTTGCAAGGTTATATTCAGTGAGCAGCACTTTTATTTATTTAAGAACCACATAAAAATTCTAATCTTAAGTGGCACTTGATGAGCCTCATGTATATTCCCAAATGTTGGGACTCCAAGCACAAAGTGTCGTAGCAAGAGAAGCTTTCCCCACAAGGGTGACTCGAGGGTTTATATATAACTCTCAGGGAATGATGAAAGAGTTATCTCCTACTTTTCTTATTCAATCAATTCTGCAAAATAAAGTTTTGACTTGTGTCCCCAACTCCACCGCATGGTTGTCAAAAGTATTACTAAATGTTAAGTATTAGTAATATTAAATAAAAGATGGCTGTAAAGTAATGCAAAGGAAATAAAATAGGCAAACTAGATAGAAATAGTAATGGGATAATTATTTTTGTGTTTTGTGTGTCACTAAGCAAAGAAAAAAATCAGATTTAATAATAACTGAAAATATAAAGTGCTATAAAAGTGTTGGAAAGGTGTTTTTATGATTAAAATTGTCACTTGTCTACTCTCTTTTTAATTAAGTTGTAGTGAACAATAACAATTCATCAATGGCATAATAGTAATGAAACTTCAAATGTGTGTTTGATAAGCATTCATATGAACATCACGTTCTAACATAGAGATGATGCAACACATATCTCTTATGCTCCACAAGAAATTTCAAATATGTGTTTGATAAAACCATTCATATGGGTATCACGTCCTAACATAGAGATGATGCAACACATATCACTTGTATTAAGACTTAACAGAGCATATCTTTAAGTATTTTGACATGATGTTTGAATATCAAATATGTTACCTTGACTAAACAAGAATACCACAGTTTTCACATGATAAACATAGCACACGTATTAAATTTATCTCTAGTGAGGCATCAAAGTAATGGTAAAAACCACAATAAATCATGAATTTTGCGTCACAACTAAATCACTATAACAATGCCACTCCAACTAATACACACATCTCCTCACACATGTTCTTGCATACAAGTTGAATCAAAACTAGGACTTAAGAACGGGGTACATAATATGCATCTATCAATACATCTCACACATAATAGATTATAATCCCATATATCAATATCATAGAATAAGATCCACCACATAGGAATTACATATATGACTATAATCATGTTGGGCAGCTCATATGGTACTAAGATCTATGAAGAACAAGAGTAAAATAGATCAAGCTACTGCCACAAACCCATAGTCCAAGGGTGGACTACTCCCTCTTCATCATGGTGTTGATGTGGTAGACATTGGAGAAGGTGGATATCCCTCCGACGGTGGCTCCGGCGGAGTTTCCCCCTCCAATTTTCGATGCTGCAACCTCTGTTTTGGTGTATTTGTCTCACGATGGCTCTCTCTTCGAGAAAACATTTGGGGCTCACATATATAGTTTTAAGGTCAAACGGAGTCTGTAGGAGAAAGAATCAGACGAAACGGACGGTCGAGGAAGAAAATAGACCAGGTGCCTCCTTGCTGGGCGCACCACCCATGCTCTTTTGGGCCTCATGACCCCTCTCATGAGATCCAAGTGCTACAGATACTTCTCCTGATGAAATATTGATGTCCCCGAATTTCTAGCTCAAATTGACTCCGAATAGATCCCCTAAAGTTCCTCCAAATAAAGGGAATCATTGGTAAATCTCCATAAATCAATTTAAAATATGGATATAACATCATATATGTTGCAAATATGTGAGAATATGTGTCAATAAAGTACAGAGTTCATGTATACATTTTACATGCATCAACACTTTTAGCTGTCATATGTATTTCCTCAGAAATATAGTATGGTCATTCATGAATTCGGTATATAAAGATTTCACAGAGAGAACTCCTAAAGCCATGAGATGCCAAGTGAATCTATCCGACTCATCAGGTAACTAAACCCTAATGAAATCTACCAAATGTACCCACACCGTCCATTTATCGTGAGACAACACCCAAGAAAAACTAATATTTAATAGCATTGTATTCATAAGCTCAGCGATAGTCACATATTTCTGACTTGCTATGCTAAATAAAGATGGATATTGGACATATAATGGTTGTCGTCCTAGCCAAGAATCCTTCCATAATCTAATTTTATGTTCATTACCGATGACAAATGAACCATGCCAAAAGAACTCATCATTTACACTCATTAATTTCTTGCATAAAAGGGAGAATGACTAGGCTTAGCTTGAACCTGAAACGAAGTTTTGGTACTCAAAATATTTATTTTGCAGCAGCTTCTGCCACACCCTTTCTTCATTAAGTAATTTAAATAGTCACTTATACTTAGTAGACACTTATTCTTAATATCAAAAACCTCTATCCTCAATCCACTCCCCCCCGGATATAAGAAAGAAAGATAATAAAAATATCGTCAAACTAGTAAGCACCAATTAATTAGCGCAACTTTACTTTCGTACTTGGGTTTTTTTTTCTACGTTTGGTTCTCTGAAACTCATATCCAATTTATGTATACCCGTCTGTATAGATACGATATCTATACCTTTTTTATATGTGGTGTCTTTTCGGTAAACATTGCATCACGCACGTACGTGTGACGGTATCAGTACTGTTAGAGATATATTCCGTGTACGTATAAACGGATAGTCTAGGATAGAGATAGGACTCTCGTGTCTTGTCTTGCACTCCAAGATGATCCCTGTACGCCTATATATACTCGCCCATGAGGCTCAATAATACATCCAACATATTCCGCAATCTCTCCCCCCCTCTATCCTTCAACATGGTATCAGAGCGGCGCCGATCCTAACCTAGCCGCCGCCCAAGCTTCCGCGCCGCGCCGCCCCCGGGGAGGTCGATCTCCATGATCTACTCCGGGGGCCGCGCAACCCGTATGAGGGTTCGTCCGCCGATCCGTTGATCCGCTGCCCTCGAGTCCTTTTTTTTTCCAATCCGTAGATTGGTTTTCTTTTTGCTCCGCCGGTCGCTCGACCGGGGTTTCTTTTGGTTTACCGATCATAGATCGGATTGAGTCGCCCACCGCCGCCGTCACCGCGCGCCTCTACTCCGACAACGGCATCGATCTATACCGGCCATCTTCATCAACCGCGCGGCACGGCCGCACGCGTCACACACGGGACGCCTACGTGCGACGCAGCAGGCTGTCTCGCCCGCGTGGTCTCCATCGCCGGTCCGTCTTCGCCGTCATCGCCCGGGACATCACCGACAACGTCGCCAACGACTCCAATCTGCGGCACGTCGTCCACGCCATGGTGCGTACAGCGCCGCCGTCGGTCTGATCAACCGACCGCGCGCACGTCTCCGCCAAGCACGTCCCCGAGCACGCGCCTACCACTGATCGAGCTACGGGTTGCCGCTGCGTCGCCCCTTCGGGCCGCAGCGCCGTCGCCTTTGGTCCACGCCACTAGCCTCTGACGCGCCTTCCAGGCATGTACGTCGCTGGTGGCCTCCCGCCGCTGCATCGACTCGCGACCTGCAGCTACGCCGGCCCCTCGAGCCGAGACGTCGCCGCACGCAGTCTACTTCGCCATCACCGCGCACCGACGTCCCAGGCAACCTCCGCGCCGCCTCCCTTGGCGCGCTACGCCACCGTCAGCGCAAGGTCTACGTCAAGCCGCCGGGTTCTTCCTCGCCTACTTCGAGTACCGCCGCCGCACCTCCACAGGTAACCTGCATGACCACTTCTGGTCGTCGCAGGCCTCGCCGACCACCTCTACGTTCTAGGCATCCAGCATGGCCACTCCTGGCTACCGCTGGTTTTGCCGCTACGTCTCCGTCCACCACGACCTCGCCGCCAGCATCATCAACAACCGCGGACTGCATCAGCACCTCTCCCTCTTTGCCGCTCTGCGTCTCGCCATCGCTCTGGAGGCCTCCTCTGCTGGTCCCCCTGACACTAGCGCATGGTCCATGATGGTCCCTGCCCTCGCACGCCCGGTATTGGCAACACCGGCCCGTGCCTTCATCCCCGACGCGTCCTCAGGCCTGGCAAGCTCGGATCGGCGCTTCGTCTTCATCGGCTTCGACAAACGTCTTCATCGGCATCGACTCTTCTACGACTGCCTCGACCGCGTCGCCAACTTCGTCTTCGCGTACTCGGTTCTGGCAAAACCGGAGTATGCCTTCGTCCCCGACGTGCGCCTAGTTCTGGCAAAACTAGGGCAGCGCATCGTCCTCGACGGCTCAGACTGCATCGACTTCGGCATCAACCATCTCCACGACTGCCTCGACGCGTCTCCGTCACTCTCCTCGCGCACTATGCGCTTGCGGCTTCATGTGTGTCTACCTCGACACCGGCACCCGACGACGACATCGACCACGGCATCCCCTCGCGCGGCTACCCTGACCAAGGTTGCACCACCCAACGCTCTCGGCTCCCTTGACATCGGCATAAGGGCTACCACCTCGCCTGCGCCTCACCAGCTTCCTCTACAGTCCAAGCATCCGCGACGCAACTCCGTCCACGACGCTCCCGCTACGACTGCGGGGGAGTGTCAGCTTCTGGGGTCCACTTCGGTTTATCTCCAGTCTGACCGTCCACGTCGTTCATGTTGTTCACGACGCTCCCGCTACGACTGCGGGGGAGTGTTAGAGATATATTCCGTGTACGTATAAACGGATAGTCTAGGATAGAGATAGGACTCTCGTGTCTTGTCTTGCACTCCAAGATGATCCCTGTACGCCTATATATACTCGCCCATGAGGCTCAATAATACATCCAACATATTCCGCAATCTCTCCCCCCCTCTATCCTTCAACAAGTACGCCATACATACGGGATTTGCCCGTATAAGATAACACGGGTCTTATGAGCCTCTACATGATTGCACGTACATATCAGATTTCGTGATTGTGCCCCTGCTTATGAAGAGGTATGAGAAGATCTAGAGCGTCCTTGTTTTTTTATGCACCCACGGTTTTGCCAAGAAAGGAGCACCGGAGCAGAAGTGCATCTTGACATCGTGTAATCATTCGTTGTCAAACACTCATGTTCATGGTCAAACACTCGTGTTTCTCCGCCACCGTAGCAAGGATAGTCAGCAACTCTTACTTTTGCTAAAACCTGCAAAGAAACTACTGAAGGACAACGACCAATAGCAAAAGAAGTGAAGAGCTCTCACACTATTTAGTACTCATTCAAACCCACGACTAGTATACTATTCTTTGATACTACTATTCTTCTCAAGAGTACAACCAGTTCTTCACTTCTTCTCACTCACCACTCCATTACCAAACCACAACATACAAACGTTTCACTTGGTTGCTGCTCTCGGCGAGATGTGCACGTGCAGCGGGTGGAGCTTGAAGCTAGTGAGCTGGATGGTGGTAACGTTGTCCTCGTCACCCTCCTTCAGCCTCCACGCGAACTCCTGCACGAAGCGTGCGATGGCGGTGCACGAGATGGTCGACGCCTGCAGGGCGCCGGCGCAGACCCTCCTCCCGCCGCCGAACGCCATGGTCTTGAACAAGTCCGCCTCGTCGAACCTCCCGTCCAGGAACCTCTCCGGCCTCCACGCCTCGGGATCCTCCCAGTCATTCTTGTTCATGTTGCACCCGTACAGGTTGATGATCATCTATCACAAATAAGTTAAGCAGCTATTTCAGAAATCCGTGTGCGCAGCGGCCAAAACTTCAGTTTTTTTGTTGTCATTATGAGTGTTCATGTAGCGATGTCCATGCCATTGTAGGGTTCAGTTACCTCTGTTCCGGCTGGGACGTCGTAGCCAGCCAGCTTGGTGTCCTCATGGACGAACCTCGGAGGCACAAGCGGTACCGGGGAATGATTCCGCAGCGTCTCGTGGAACACAGCGTTAAGGTACGGCAGCTGACGCAGGTGATCCTCCGTGACCGTATCGTCGCCGCACACCTGCTGGATCTCCTGGTACAGTCGGTCCTGTTGTGCCAAAGCTTTTTGCTGTTAACAGTTTGGTTCCCGCAAGAAATGCACACCGTAGAGCGAGAGAAGGGAACTTGCCTGTATTTCTGGGTTTTTGGCAAGCTCGTACATAGCCCACTCTGACGTCACCAAGGTAGTATCCGCAGCCTCGATGATTGCCTCCCACACCATCATCGTCAATTGCTCGTCTGTCAGCACGTTCTCTGCTACCAAAAAGTCCAAATAGGATACCTTTGCCTGCATATATACCAATTTTATCTCGTCAAGATGATTAATGAACACAGACAAGAACTGATCAAGATAAAACAGTAACGAACTATGTTTAGCTGACAACCTCGCCGCGCTCAATTCTTTTCTTCTGCTGGTTGACCAAGGCTCGCACCACTGCGGTTCGCCTGGATTCTGTGGTAACAACTGTTGTTTCGAAGCTCTTGTTTGGAACCCAACTGAGGTATGGGAAGAAATCCCTCCAATCAACCTCAATTGCGCACATCATCATGTCGACCACAGTGATCTGGTAGATTTCTTCCTTTGATACCTCCCTCCCAAACTCCTCGACATAGACTGAATTCACATCCTCACCTAAGCTCTAAAATTACAGTGTGCATTGTCAGTATTGCAAATAATAAACGAATGATCTGAAGATTGGTTCAAATCATGAAAGTGCTACTGATGACACTATGGACGGGCACACCGTATCATGATGTTTGTAGATTTACCTGAATCAAGGACAGGCGAAACAGCTCTTCCTTGAATACTTCTCTAAAGTTTAGAGGAGAATGTGGGTCGTCAGTCACCAGTGTACGGAAAGTGCTTAACATGTTATCCATCATCGTGTCTCTTGTGTCCCGAAATTGCTTCTAAATGTTTTGCAAGGATTTTGTTGTGGTACATTAGTAAATTGAAACTGTAAACGTATACAGGAGGCGGCAACTAAATTGTGTAATTTTGGAAATGTTAAGACTTGTACCTGAGCAGCAGAACCCAACATGCCAGCCATAACTAAACGCTTCACCATTTTGTGGAAGTCATTGTAGTCACTCGTAGCAACCATCGCTTTATCACGAGTCAGCACTGACAATGCTTTAGGTAGCTTTCGAGTAGATATGGATGAGAATTTCGCAACCATTGCCTGCAAATATAGGACATAATGTATGTTCTTGTAAATTTTATATTCAAACATGAAAGTTTCTGCCAATGCCAATATCAGAAAGAACTATATCCATAATTTGTGTATTAATCTGGTCTAGTTTTTAACTTAGCTGGGTAATTTTTGCGGAAAAGAGATGAGTTCGTAACATGTTTTAACTGGTTTTTATTTGTGAGAGAAATCATTAGAATCCATTATTTATCTCCAACATGAGAAAAAAATAGGTGAAATAAGAATCAGGTTAAGCTTAAATTTCACGGTGAAAAAAGAACTCTTCTAGCTAGATTTGAATTATTAAACTGTAACTTAATAGATAAAATTGCTATGATAATGTCAACAAAAGCATACATAGTAAACAGGAACTAGGTAATATTTAAAAAATCAGTCAGAAGACAAAGGCTAAATTTCCACAATAATCCAGATGCGCAAAAAAAGACATCTGGAGTACAATAGCAAAAATAGTGTCAAGTGAATTTAAGATAAATGAAGATTTCTGCATTACCTCCTTGGCTACTTCTGCTGAGTTGAGCACAGCTACAGATGAAGCCCCAGTCTTTATTGTGTATATTGGCCCATAAATTTCGGACCATTTTGCAAAGGTCTTATGGGGCTTCTTTTCTTTCAACTGGTGTAGATTTCCAATAAGCGGTAAACCGGGAACAGCTACATGAAAATTAAACAATTGGTGTCAGACGAGGTAATGCTTTTATTGTTCTTTCTTAGGAGACTTAAATAAGCTCAGATTATCAAAGGAGATAATTGGTGAACACTAGAATAACCCAGATCACAAATAGGTCAGCGTGTATCTAGAAAAATCCAGCCATCATATTTGCGATATACAACTTATTTATATTGCGATATATGGGGGTAAAACATGTTATGTTCAGAATGTTCCTGTTTTCAAATCCACAGTAGCTGCCTGTAACTTAATATAAACTAAATGATTGAATTGTGCTCACATGCATAACATGCATTGTGCAGACATAAAGCAGGGAACATAAGTTGTCAAATTTCTATTTTCTGAATTGTTCTATCAACATGATTTGAAGATCTACTGTGACAGACAAAGGAACATCTGGACTCATTGTTTTTGCAGTTGCTATACGAGAATCAACACCCTTTATGCCGATAGTAAGTAGTAGGATGCTGTAGAAACTGTGACAGTCTTTTTTTTAAGAGCAACCGCAGGAGCTGTGCCTTTCATTAAGAAGAGAGAAAACCAAACATGTTACAGAGGTAGCATGTTTTTTACGGGAAGATGCCTAAACTGTGACAGTCATCAGTCAGGGATGCATTCCATTTCATTCTTTCCCACCAGATAAACTTAGTAGTTTTTCTAACGTATATATTTGATCAAACAAGACTCCACCGACATTTTTGGAGGTTGGAACATAAGAAACCCAAATGAATTTAGCTGAAATTCATGTTATTGCAATTTCCATAGGAAAGATGGAATTTCTGTCGTTCCACAAAGGGCATAAACTTATCCATCGCACTACACGTGGAAACTCAAGACTGTCAAGTGCGTGCACAAATACATGTGGAAATGAAGAAACATGTTAATTTGTTTCTTCCGGCATACTTTTCTTGTGTTATTCTAAGAAAGCTACTGGCATGTCACAACCGTGAGCAGCTCAGGGGTATAGCTATATTTCCTATACCTGTTCTACAAGAATGTAGAAAAATAAGTGAAGCAATCTTTTCTGACAGTAACATCCCAATGCTTGCTTTCAGTGACTTGTTTCGGTTTCCTTTTGAGAGCTTATGAAGCACTTTTCCTTGTGAAAGTGCCAACCGGATTGCTCGGTGCCCATGTATGGGGACCAAAAGGGACATAGACTTTGGATTGCAACAGAAAAGGAGCTGCTTAGAATAGCGGAAAGTAAAAGCGGTCGCGTGATTCTTCATGTCGGCATGTTCTTATCCACAGTACATTATATGTCTAATGTACAATGGCTAAACTTGTAAAAAAAAATATATAAGAAAAAAACTAGCAGGTATTCAGAAATTTACCAAAACAAAAAATATTAAGTATTTGAAGGTTATTTCCAAATAAAAAAATAGCACGCATACACAATCTAAATATAGGTCATGATGGGAAAATATCAGCTCGAAACAACCCCCTCCGATTGATATCCATCTAAACCACGTGTAAAGATTTGAAAAGTTTTAATTCTAAAGTACTCCCTCTGTTTTTATATATAAGGCCACTAACTATTTTGAGGCAAAAACTTTGAGTAACAATTTACGGAAATACTTTTGTACACCCACGCATGGGTGTGGGTGTTTCCGTCACTGCCCATTTATTTCTCGAGATTCGTGCACACATGGTAGATGGAAAGATTATTTTCTCTCTCCTCTTTTTATCCGAATCTCAAAACACAATGGATGGTGACGGAAATTTGACCCAAAAAAATATAAGTAGTAGTCAAAGTTGTACGTCGAAATACATGGTGGCCTTATGTACAAAAATGGAGGGAGTAACTTATTTGGAGGGGGTGATATTATGTACATAGGCCTCTACAATTTTTCAAGACCGATATTCGGTAATACAGTAGCATTAGAAATGTTACACCTGAGTGCTATCTTGAAATTTTACAGACTTGCAACGTATGGTATAGTTTTAGAAAGTTATAAAACAATTGAATAATTGCTTTCCAAATCGGATTAGGTTCGTTTTCCCCTAATAAATACCTACTCTATCTAAACAAATCGGAGAAGATAAAGAAAAAATATCGCTTAATTAACAGCTCAGGTATGGCCGCCTCTGAACTTGTGCAGCATGTATATGCATATGCAATGTGCATAACCTGATTCCGTGATTTATCTGATTTGAAGCCTGTGGCTGGTCACGATGACGAGATTTTTTTAAAAAAAAAGGTCAGCATATTTTACACCCCGCCAGCTTAGGATGTTTTGGAATGGACACGATTTGAAGGAGTCTTCTCAATCCAAAGTAATAAAATCTGAAAAAAGGCGAGTTATTCGGTGTGATAGGTCCGAATCGATGGTGGGCTCCAAACAGAGGGGGAAAAAGGAGAGAACCTGTGGTTTGAAAGGGAACTGAAACCGAAATACCACAGCATCCAAAAAGGAAGCTGAGCAATAACAAGAACATGGCAAGATCGACCGAACGCGTGCATGCATTTCTAGGAGATTAGGTGAGACGGTCGTCACCTGGGGGCGCGTTGGAGCGGTCCTTTTGCCCAATCCCGACGATGCCGGCCTTGCCGGCGAGCGTGGCTGCCGCGGCCAGCCCGCCGACGGCCGCGGCGGCCGCAGCCACGGCGCCCCCGCCGCTCGCGGGGAGCATGGTCAGCAGGAAATCCATCGGTCTGCTCGCGTGAGGGACCTCCGGCCGTGCTGGCTGGTGCCGGCTGCGGAGCAAGGGGTGGGGTGGAGGGAGCCGAGGAGGGAAGACGGGCAGTGGCGGTGCGGCCGGCGTGCTTCTGTTTCGGCTTTTTAGTGCTGGCGAGTGACGAGAGACGAGGGGTAAGCGACAAAGGGCCCGCCGCAAGGCATATCAATACGAAGCATAAAGAATCGACTCCTGATTCACAAAAAAATAAAAAATAAAGTTTTTTTTGGAATTTTTTTTTTTTTTGGAATTAAATAAAAAATAAAGTTAGACTCCTCCCAAAGAGTGCAAACGAGCTATTTGCCGGGTGACCGTGTGCACGCTTAGAGCAACTCTAGCACACATACCTTGAACCGCAAACTGCTCCGCCGCCTTGCTCGAATCCAACCCAACCGGCGGCCGATTCCGACGAGCACCGTCTGATTTTACCAATCTTTGGCCGGATTGTGCTGGAGTTTTATCGAAATTTGGTCAGACTCAGGCGAAATGTGGTGGCGAGAGGTGAAGTTTTTCCAATTACCAGTGCGTTCACCGTATACAAGTTAGCCTGCAAACACGCCTTTGGAACTCCAACTATGGAGGTCGCGAGCTCGTATGTAGGTTGACCTGTAATTTTTTTACGGGTTTAACCATTTTAAGGTGTCTGATCTGGCTAAAAAAATCGTCCAAATCCTCAAAACTGGCATGTAAATTTACGGGTTTGACCAATTTGCAATGTCGGCTAGAGTTGCTCTTACGCGCGTGCACATTCTGATAGCTCGAAGTTTTACACTTTCTACTAATGTTTTTAAGCATACATTTACTCATATTGCCACTCATTTCATGTTCCATCTAGATATAACCATGCCTATTTTGCATATTTACGAGTTTTTGTTAATTTTTTTCGTACGAGCTTTGCACATTTAATATTTTTAGTAGGATTTTATTATGTTTCCCTTTTCTTTGACTTGCGTGTAGGTGTTATGGACCTTTATGGAGAAATGGAGGCAAAAAGTACCAAGAGGATACAATATGATAGAGTTACAAGCACCAAACTTAGCCAAAAGTGATCTTATTTCAACACGTTATATTTAAGTTCTGAAGGCCATGGTGTTGTAGCCCTCGTCCGTACGAGTCCAACTAGTTGAAGAACATCTAAATCGGAGTCCGTATGAAAAAATGGCGAGCAAAATACAAAAGCATCTCCAAGTTTAGAAACCATCGGGCACGCAGACCCCGTCCGTACCGTCCATCGGATATCCGTACTGGGCTCCGTTGGCTTCGTTTCGTCAAACAGAACAACATTTGTGAAGGCCCGATGTGTATATTCAGCCCCGAGCTTCGTCGGTTCGCGAAACAGACCTCCAACACCTATATAAAGTGCGGAGGAGCCTAGGAGGAGGCATCATTCATCAACGCCCTAGGGGCAGAGCCCTATCACTCCGTCGCCGCCTCTCCATAGCCGCCGCTCCATCACCATATCCACCAACACAGAAGAGGAGGAGGAGACTAGGTTCTTGAAGGGAAACGCATCGATCTCCATCATCATCATCATCATCATCATCATCATCATCATCATCATCATCATCATCATCATCATCGTCTTCACCACGGATCCCCTTTGTATACTTGGTTGTAATCCAAACTCTATTAGGATTTGCACTTGTATATAATTATACCTTCATATTAAATCCATAGTATTGTCATGATGTTGATCTCCTTCATGTATGAGTACTTCCTTTGTTCTTGGCGAGATATGAAGAAACCCTAGTAATATTATGATGTGGAATAAGGATGAATTATAACTTTGATCTATGATTATGTGTTAGTTCTCTCCCTTGATGTTGTGTGAAGTGCACCACATAATATTTTCCTTCGGGATAAGAGAGGGAACTACCCTTTGAAGTATGATAAAGTGTACGACGAGAAGTGGCATTACATTATCGACACTTTAACATATGAAAGAGGGGTAAAAGGAGAATCACTAAGCTCATATTGATAACCATGGAAAAACCCTTAATTGGATGGTCAACATGCAGTTTGCAGAAGGCTAGCCGCAGTGGTTATTTAGAGATGCTATGACCGATAGTTTTTTGAGCGCATCTTATTGTGAAGTTCTCTCCACACATAACATATCAAAAGAAATAGTTCATCGTAATCATAAGTAGTACCAATACTAGTGGTGGTACCTATACTCCTTGAGAACCCCTCAACCATATCACAAACACACTCTCTTGCTTAGGTTTACTTTCATTATTTACTTTGCTCTTAGTTACTTTAAAGCTCTCTCAAATCATTACCATTCTAGTAACTTATAGAATAGGCTATTTCCAAACCACGGTTTGGGTGCAAATGCAGCTGCGCCTGACAACGCTGTTGCGGAGTTGTGTTTATGGCCATTTTCAAAGCTTCAAAGGGACAAACTTATATAAATAATATTTGCTGCTACAAGTACTGCAACAACCTTGTTGTTGATCGCAGGAACCCAGTCATCACGTTCATTTCGTGGGCTCCACTGGAATTTTTGCACATTTGCCACACTTCACTTTAACAATTAGACATTAGCCACATGACCACCACACAAAAGTGAAAAGCGTGGAAAAAGTGAAATTCCCCAGCTTCACTTGTGACAAAGCTATTTCGTGTAGGCCAGTGTAGAGAATCCCCAAAGAAGGAGGAAGGCCAGCTCATCGGGAATAGAAAGCATGCCAGGTCGGGGACTAAGATTAGTCACAATGGGAAGTATCATACACTAGTATCATGTAGTTTATGATACTACCCTCACAATGCATAGTATCATAGGATAATATCATAGTATCATCATATTTAATGTTTTGTAGAATCTCAATGCAAATTGATGTATATGATGTGTTTGCCACTAAGTTTTCTAGTTTTACGTGGTATGATACTGTATCATATTATGATACCACTTCCATCTCTCACCTCATTAATTGGTACGCCACATCAGATTTTTGCCACCATGACATGCATGATACTACTTATGATATTCCCATTGTGACTAGTCTAAGATCAAAACATGGGACATGAGGTGGATAGAGAATTTGGCTGATAGCGTCTGGTGTCCACTCGGTGCAGCCTGCCCGCTGCCCTTCTTGTCGTGTAATGGAAAACATTTCCATCGTCGCTTATAATAGGGATTCAAAGAGAAGTATTATGTTGGCCACTGTGGTATCGCCTTGGCAGTATAAAAGGAGGACCACAACTAAAGGAGAGAAGAGGGGATGCCTAGCCAGAATCATCGGCAAGGAGTTCACAATGTAATCGACCATCGAAGAATCAATACATTTAGGCAGGAGTAGGGTTGTTAGCCCCAGGACGGCCCGAACCTGGATAATCCTTACGCGTTCTTCAAGATTGATGATAATCTAGAGTTCCTTTGCCGCCCCCACCAAACCTCTAGAAGAGGGTATCAATACCTATGGTGTTCGACTTTTCGAGCTCGGCAAACTCGTCGGATGAGAGGAAGGACCCCTTGTCATAGAGACGACTGATACTTCACTCTACAAAAAAGAATATCTACCTATATTTGTATCAGACTTTTATCTACGAATGCGTATATTTTTATCTATATTTTCTGAGACATATTGCTATCTATGTATGAGTGTATGACAAAGCCATAATTTTGTGTACGAGACACATGTCTATCTACAGTTGCTCGAGATATCGAAGTAAATCTCTGCAGTAGTTTTGAAATTCAAGAAAAAAATAGAAAAATACATCACGAAGTGATCGTTTTCATGTTGTGATCAAACAAGTGTGGTTGTTTCAGAAATGCCACATCTTCCGGTTGGCCGTAAAATCAGAAAATTTGTATTGCATAGCAGCACAAAAACTAAATTCTTAAGAGGTTATCAGAATTATTTTCGTATTCCGAGAATGTCATCGAAGTGATCTTTTTCAGGGAATGTCATCAAACAAGTTCCATCCTTTTGGAAATGGTACATCTATCAATTGACTGTTAACTTCGGGACATAACTTTGTCAGATTATTAGTCAAGTAACAGAACTATGACCCCGAGAGCAAATCCAGAGGGGAACGATTGCCTACATTGCGGTATCCCACAAGAAATAATCTTGGGAGATGACCGCCTTCCGGCTTGGAGTATGGTCTTCCTCTGTGTCACCGACATCGATCGGACTGGGGGTACTCGCCTCCAGTGCTCGATCTCGTCAGCTAAGACGGAAGACCCGTTGTCATAGAAGGACTGATACTTCACTTTAGAAATGAGACATATTTATTTCTATCTATACTTTTTCAGAATTTTATATATATATGTGTATATTTTTAATCTATGTTTGCTTGAAACATATTGCTATATATGTATTACATAGACATAATTATGCTTGCGAGACACATTTCTATGTATGGTTGCTAAAGACATCGAAAGAAATCGCCACAATAGTTTTGGAATTTGAGAATAAAAAATAAAAAAATACATTTGGAAGTGATTTTTTTCATGGTATCATCAAACAAGTGTGCTTGTTTGCGAAATTCCACATCTATCAATTAACTGTACACTCGCAAAAATCGTATTGCACAATGACACAACAGCTAAATTCTTAAAAATGTTATCAAAATTATTTTCGTATCTTGAGAATATCATGCAAATGATCATTTTCCAGGAATGTCAGTAAACAAGTGTCATCCTTTCGGAAATAATACATATGTCAATTGACTGTTAATAGGGGAAATAACCTTACCGATTTATTAGTCAAGTAACAGAACTGCAGCCCCGATAGAACCTCCAGACGTGAACAAATGTCTCGTCCGCGCTACTTATATCTATCTATATTTTTTCAGAATTTTATCTATGAGTGCACATAATTTTATCTATCTTTTCTTGAGACATATTGCTATCTATGTATGACATAGACATAATTCTCTATACGAGAAACGTTTCTACCTATGGTTTCTCGAGATATCAAAGTGAATCGACATAACAATTTTGGAATTTGAGGAAAAAATATATAAAAGCTACATTAGGAAGTGGTATTTTTCATTGTTTAATAAAACTAGTCTGGTTGTTTCGGAAATGCCACAACAGTCAACTGACCGTAAAGTCAAAAAAAAAATTTGTATTACGCAGTGCCACAACAGCTTAATTATTTAAACGTCATCAAATGATTTTCGTATTCAGAGAATGTCATGGAATCCTTTTGAAAATGATACATCTGTCAATTCACCGTTAACTTGGTGAAATAACCTTGCCATTTTATTAGTCAAGTAACAGAACTATGAACCCCCATAGCAACTCAAGAGGCAAGGGGATGCCTCGTTTTTGCGGTATCCCACAAGAACTGATCTTGCGTGAGGATTGCCTTCCGGTACTTTTTTTTTCGATAAAGGATGTTTTATTACTTTGGCAAGCAATCATCCAGCATCTGCATAACCAGGATGCACACAGCTGTTTCAAATGTCCAGAACGAGCAATAAAAGTAAAAAAGGCGAAATACATATCGAGACGATAAACTATATAACGCCTAAGACGAGTGTGGAGCTTCAATCCTTAGACTATGCTGCCACCCATGTCGGGAAAAAGTATCCCTCGCCGTAGCCTCCAACCGTGTACAGACCTCCGTAAATAGGTCTCGGTTCTTCGCCCGCTGAAGAGGTAACCACGAACGGAGAATACCTGTACATCTGTAGATGACCTGCAACAAAGAACAATTTTTATCGTTAAAAATCTTGTCATTTCTACATAGCCATAGCGCCCAGATAACTGCAAGCGCCCCCACCCTAAGAAGCAACTTAAACCTTGAATCAACACCATGAAGCCAATTGCCAAAGACATTTGCCACACTAGTCGGGGGATACAGGGTAGACGCTACTTGGATGATCGACCATATAGATTTCGCAAAACCGCACCGGAAGAATAGGTGTTTGATGGTTTCGTCATGATGACAGAAAACACACCGTGAATTTCCATGCCAATTCCGCTTAACAAGATTATCTTTAGTAAGAATAACTCCTCGACGAAGGTACCATCCAAAAATCTTGATTTTTAATGGTATCTTCATCTTCCAAATTTTCTTATTATTATCAACTCGGTAAATCAGAATGGAGGATTGCATTGTATAAAGATTTAACTGAGAAAGAGCCATCTACATGAAGATTCCATCTAAATTCATCCGGTTCAGGGGATAATTGAATATCACCCAACCGTTGAACTAGAGTATTCCATGCTGATAGCCTTTGTCCAAGTAAAACTCGTCTGAACGTCACATTCGGAGGTGAGGTAGCCATGATGGTAGCAATGGTATCACCTTTGCGACGAACAATACTATACAAAGCAGGATATTGTTCACTCAGGGAAGCATTGTCCAACCAAACATCTCTGTGCTCCATTCTTAATAGAAAAAGTACCATGACGAAAGAAAATGTTTTTCGTTGCCATGAGACCAGCCCAGAAGTGAGAGTCCCCGGGTTTCCAAACCACTTGGGAGAGCGTCTTCGAGCCAATATACTTTCTCTGGAGAATAGTTTGCCAAGTCTCATTCTCGGTAAGAAGCTTAAAAAGCCATTTACCTAGCGGCAGCGAATTCTTAACCTCCAGGTCATGAATTCCAAATCCGCCTTGATCTTTGGGACTACACACTATACTCCATTTAACCAATCGATATTTCTTTTTCTCGCTGTCCCCTTGCCAAAAGAATCTGGATCGATAATAATCGAGTTTATGCAGAATTCCTTTCGGCAGAAGAAAGAATTATAGCATATACAGTACCATATTTGTTAGTACCGAGTTAATGAGTACCAGTCTTCCTCCTAGAGACAGCAATTTGCCTTTCCAACTACTAAGGCGTTTCTGTAATCTTTCTTCCACAATCTTCCATTCAGCCAGGGTAAGTCTCCGATAGTGAATCGGGATACCCAAATACCGAATAGGGAAATGGCCTTGCCCACAACCAAACAACTCGTATACCGAGTCATATCGTTTTGGGCATCGCCGAAACAGAACAATTCACTCTTATGGAAGTTAATTTTCAATCCCGACAATTGCTCGAAGGCTGCTAAAATTAATTTGAGATTACGAGCTTTTTCGAGATTATGATCCATAAAAAGAATTGTGTCGCTCGGCATATTGAAGGATAGATAAACCCCCATCAACCAAATGTGGGATCACACCTTCAATTTGACCATCGGACTTGGCACGCTCTATGAGTATTGCCAGCATATCCGCTACAATGTTGAATAACATTGGTGATAGCGGATCGCCTTGGCGTAACCCCTTTCGTGTCTGGAAATAGTGGCCGGTGTCATCATTGACCCTAATTGCCACGCTACCTCCATACACAAAATCGTAAATTAGAGCACGCCACTCAGGCGAAAAACCTTTCATCCTGAGTGTCTGTTGTAGGAAAGACCATTTGACCTTATCATATGCCTTTTCGAAATCTAATTTTAAAATGACCCCATTAAGTTTCTTGGAATGCATCTCATGTACCGTCTCATGCAGTAACTGCCACTCCATCAAGGATATTCCTTCCTTGCATGAAAGCAGTCCGAGAGGGTTGGACAACATGATCCGCGACCGTATTCGATCTAATGGTGGCCACTTTCGTGAAAATTTTGAAACCGACGTTTAAGAGGCAAATAGGTCTATATTGTTGAATCCTTTCGCCTCATTAACCTTAGGTAACAAAATTACTTCACCAAAATTTAGACGAAATAGTTCTAGTTGTCCCGTGTGAAGATCATCGAACAAATCTAGAAGATCCAATTTGATAGTATCCCGTAAAGTTTGATAAAACTCCGCCGGGAAACCATCCGGACCCGGTGCTTTATTGCACTCCATTTGGAAAATTGCTTTCTTAACCTCATCCTCAGAATAAGGCGCAGTTAAGAGGCCATTCTCCTCTCGGAGAAACTTGGGGTATATCGTCCGTGCGGTCCTCATTAAGGGAGAAAGAACTTTCCTCCGGAGGCCCAAACAGCATCCTTATAGTAATTAGTAATGTAAGATTTGAGTTGATCGTGCCCTTCAATAACCCCTTCATCTTGGATGAGAAAATGAATACGTTTTTTCCGATGCCTTCCATTGGCTAAGCCATGAAAATATCGTGTATTCGAATCCCCTTCCAAAATGAATTGAGCCTTCGATCGTTGATACCATTTGAGTTCCTCTTCGCGAAGAAGGCTCGCTATCTGCGCATTGGATTGATTCTTAATGTCAATCTCTTGCGTGGATAACGGTCTCACTTCCGCTAGGGCCTCTAGGTCATCGATCACTTGTGAAAGGCAAATCTTTTCTTTCTTAAGAATATCAGCCGTATGTGCAGCCCAACCCGTGAGATGTTTACGCGTAGCGCGCATTTTATTATTCCACCTCGACATCGGATTGTTGCCCCTGACTGGTCTTTCCCACACCCTCTTAACCATCTCGTGAAATCCATCTCGTTGTAGCCAACCTAGTTCAAATTTGAACGGCCCTTTACAAACCTGACGTGGATTCCCAGTGGTTAAGAGAATGGGAGCATGGTCAGACAGTTTTTCAATACGCTCTAGGGCGCGGACGTACACCATGGGATATTGATTCTCCCATTCGGTATCCATCAACACACGATCTAGTTTCTCGTATGTTGGCTCAGTGCAAGCTGTTGGCCCAAGTAAACCGTCGACCGGACATAAAAACCTCTCTTAAGTCTAAGCTATCAATGACAACGATTAAACAAGAAAGGCCAATGTCCGCCAAAAGGGCCTTTACTCTTCTCATGAGGAAATCTCATCAAATTAAAATCCCCGCCGATTAAAATCGGATGCGGATTATCCTTTGCGAGATTTACCAACTCACGTAGAAAGTCGGCCTTAAAAGCGTCTTGGGCAGCACCATACACAAGCAATCCGTACTCCAAATGAAACCGTCTCGCTTTGTTCGGGATATCGAGTTTGATGTGATACTCTCCATCCGAACTAGCAAGAACAGCCATTGTGTCTATGCGGACGCCAAGTAAAATGCCCCTGCGACCTACCACGAGGCGGACGAGAAAACCACTGAAAGTTAATCCCGCCTGACAATCGGTCGAGGAAACTTTGTGAGAAATTTCGTCTACCCGTCTCCGATATTGCAATAAAATCTAAATCATAATCTCTACAACCATCGGCAATGTGAGAATGCTTAGCCAAGTCTCCAAGACCTCTGCTATTCCGAAACATGCCAATCATCGAGAAACTTTTGTAGATTTAGTATTTTTGCCATATCTACGAGACTTCTTACCACGGACGATCGGGAACCACGTGCAGAAGCTTTTAGATCATAAATTGAACTAAGCTCCGAGTGTTCCAAATCGACCTCAGTAAGAGTACCAATAATAGACGAGAGGAGCTGACCATCTAAGATGTCATCCGCTCCATCATCGTCATCAACTGGAGTCTCCAGCCCAGTGGAGTCATTCGGAACAACCGTTAAACGGTCAAGCTCCGTCTGTCTCAACACATTGGCAGAACCCGAAACCTCGTCAGGCCTAGTACCCAACGAAACTCCTAAACTGAGCAAATTAGAAGAAATGCGAGAATCTGAAAAAGAAGTGAAAGACTTGGATGAATGTCTCGTACCCTGTCTGTGTGTTACCGATATATGACAAAGCCATAATTCTGTGTACGAGACACATCTCTATCTAAGGTTGCTCGAGACATTGAAGTAAATCTCCGCAATAGTTTTGAAATTCGAGAAAAATTATAAAAAATACATTACAAAGCGATCGTTTCATATTGATCAAACAAGTGTGGTTGTTTCAGAAATGCCACATCTATCTATCGATTGACCATAAAATAAAATAAAAATGTATTTCATAGCAGCACAACAACTAAATTCTTAAAATGTTATCAAAATAATCTTCATATTCCGAGAATGTCATGGAAGTGACCGTTTTCCAAGGAATGCTATCAAATAAGTATCATACTTTCCAAATGTTACATCCGTGAACTGACCGTTAACTTCGTGAAATATCTTTTTCAGTTTATTAGTCAAGTAATAGAACTACGACCCCAAGAGCAACTCCAAAGGGGAACAAATGAATGTTTGTGTTATCCCGCAAGATCGAATCTTAGGGAGATGATCGCCTTCCGGTTAGGACCTGTGTCACTAACGTCCCCTGGATAGGGGGGTACTCTCTTAAGGTCCTCGACCTCATCAGCTGAGAGGGTTTGATACTTCACTCTATAAGTTACACATATTTATATCTATCTATATCTGGTTCAAAATTTTATCGATGAATGTGTATATTTTTATCTATGTTTGCTTGATACATATTGCTATCTATGTATGCCATATTTCTATCAATGGTTCCTCGAGACATCGAAGTATATTGTTGTAATAGCTTTGGAATTTGAGAAAAATATAAAAATTACATGTAAGTGGTCGTTTTTATGGTGCCATCAAGATAGTATGGCTGTTTCGTAAATGCCACATCTGTCAATTGATCGTTAACTCATGAAAATCGTATTTCACGGTGCCGCAATAGCTAAATTCTTAAAACCTTATCAAAATGATCTTCGTATTCTGAGAATGTCATGGAAGTGATCATTTCCAGGGAATGCCATCAAACAAGTTTCATCCTTTTGAAAATGGTACATCTGCCAATTGACGGTTAACTTGGTGAGACAATGTTGGTAGTTTATTAATCAAGTAACAAAATTACGACCATGGGAGCAACTGTAGAGGGGAAAAAATGCCTCGTTTGCGTTATCCCGCAAGAACGAATCTTGGGAGATGATCGCCTTGCGGTTAGGAGTTGTTATCACCAAGATTTAACCGAGTCAGAGGTGGGCCGCAGTCAAGATGGGCTTAAGGAAATATACGTGGAGAATTATATGAATCGGCCTGTTGGGCTTAATTGCCCGTGTATCTGTAACATATTAGACCTATTTTAGTTTAGAGATATAATCTTAGTCGTGCACGGTTTAGTGCATGCCCACATTAGAAAGTCCCCTGGACTATAAATATGTACCTAGGGTTTATGGAATAAACAACAACTCACGTTCAACCCCAAAAACAAACCAATCTCGGCGCATCGCCAACTCCTTCGTCTCGAGGGTTTCTATCGTAGTAGCGACATGCTGCCTAGATCGCATCTTGCGATCTAGGCAGCACAAGCCCCACGTTGTTCATGCGTTGCTCGTATCGAAGCGTTTTTGATGGCGAGCAACGTAGTTATCATTAGATGTGTTAGGGTTAGCATTGTTCTTCGTTTAAGCATGCTTACGTAGTGCAACCCTTGCATATCTAGCCGTCCTCACGCCTATCTCAGGTGTGGGGCGGCACCCGCTTGATCATTATTTAGTAGATCTGATCCGTTACGATTGCTCCTTGTTCTACAAGGATTAGTTTAATATCCGCAATAGTTTGGCCTTACAATGGGGGGAGGATCCAAGTGGCACGTAGGGTGGCGTTCGCAAGTCCTAAACGGGATGTTCCTAGGATCAACTTCGTGTTGGTTTTTTGGCCTTGTTTAGGATCGGCTTACGAGCATCGTGCGTGGTCGCAAGGCCCAACCTGGAGTAGGATGATCCGGTTATGCGGTGAAAACCCTAAATCGTCGTAGATCTCATTAGCTTCATCTTGATCAAGCAGGACCACCAAGTATTCGTGCACCCCGTACGGATCATGGGTGGATCGGCTCTTTGAGCCGATTCACGAGATAACCCGAGAGCCGATCGAGGCTCGTATTTAACGTTTACATGTATGCCCCGGCAGAAACTAAGCGAGGCAACCTCATCACCTTCCCCGACCGGTATAGGTCGGGTGGCACGCCCTGCACTTCGCAACGCCGCGTGTGACCGAAGAGCATTGCGGGCCGTCGCTCGGAGGGGTCTCGGCCAGCCGCAGCTCTAGGCTCCCCCGGCTCTACGAGTGTTGACAAGGCCGCCGCCCGCCGGTGGGTTTTGGCGATCAACACATTCTCGGCACGCCCGGTGGGACAATCGTCCGCATCAACCACATCGCCATCTACATCCGAGATGGTGGACGGCACGCCGGTCACCTACGAGGATCCGCTCGATGACCTCAAGAAGCAATACAACGAGATCAAGGCTACCCTCGAAGCCGACCTCATCGGCTCTTTTCGCAGAACCCGTTCCGGTGGCATCGGATGGAAGGGGTTCTCACCGAAGGTGCACTCGATGGGGTAGATCTCTCCGCCCGTCGGAGGAACGCACCGTGGGTCCGCGGCAGGAGATCAACTACCCGGTGGCTCACTCGCTACACCGTCACTCCGAGAACTTGGTCAACATGCCGGAGCGTGTCGCTCCGCGCGTGATCCAGGAGATCATGAGCCACCGCACTCGCCGTCGGGACCAGCTCTCGGGACGCATCAAGGAGAGTTGCCATTCCAGGTCCCGTCCACCGCTGCCATTTGCGTTGGCAGCACCAGCTGAAGTGCCGACTACACCGGCATTCCTCGTCTACAGAATTGGTGGCGACCCCAGTGACTACCCGCTCTTAATGGAGGCGCCTAAGGAGATCCCTCATGGATACGCGTGCATGTATGTGCCGGATTGTGGTGACCGGGCACTCACAAACCAGGCCACAACATCGGGGACTCCGGCGAAGACAGGAGGAACGTCGGCGACAGAGCGGACGTGGCTAACTAAATACGCCACACCGACGAAACTCCCGAGCCCAGCTCCCGCGGCCGGCTCGTAGCTGGAAAAGCAAACGTGGCAGGCCAAGTACGCCACCCCGGCGAATCTTCGTAGTGCAACTCCTACGGCCAGCACAGCGGATCGGATCGCACCATACCGAGAGACCGGCTCGGCATGATGCCGAAAAGGAGGGCAGTCGGCTATTCCAAGCCGTACCTCGACGATTACGAGATGATCCCGCCGCCACCAAAATATCGGCTCCCCGACTTCTCCAAATTCGGTGGATCGGATGGCTCCAGCTCCATCGAGCACGTCAGCCGATATTTGGCTCAACTAGGACCGGCTTCGGTGTCGGATCAGCTACGCGTGAGGCTCTTTTCACAGTCCCTCACGGGATCGGCTTTTGGATGGTACACCTCTCTACCAGCCGAACTCCATCCAGCTCTTGGAAGCAATTGGAAGAACAGTTCCATATGCAATACCATTCGAAGCTTCCGAGTCCGGCATTGCCGATCTAGCACAACTACGTCGAAGCGCGGGGAAACGGTGACGAATACATCCAGCCGCTTCAGGAATCTTAGGAACCGATGTTATTCGGTTCGTATAACCGAAAAGGAAGCGACCGAGTTGGCGTAGCAGGGCCTTGCAACACAGCTCAAGGACATGGCCTCCCAAGCGGATTATCCCTCGCCGGCGCACATGGTTCGAAACTATCGGCATATGAACAGCGCCACCCCGACCTCGTACCAAGACAAGTTCAAGCGTGCAGTAGTCATGGTCGATGCGGAGGAGGATGAAGTGCCTCGCGGGAGGCCAAGAGATAGCAGTGGCTGAGTGGACTCAGGGAGGAACCCCGTGGCCCGCAAATGGGTAAAGCCACCGGGGCCGCCTGTGGGATTTGATTTTGACGTGACCAAGACCGAACAAATTTTCGACCTCCCGCTCAAGGAGAAACAGCTTGACGGTTCCCGAAGGTCTCAAGTTCCCCACGGCGAAAGAGCTAAACGGAAAGCCGTACCGCAAATTCCACAACTCGCTTTCCCATGCCACCAACGACCGCCGGTGTGGCGTCAGCACATCCAAGCGGCGATAGAGAAGGGGCGGCTAATTTTCAACCAAGTACGCCATGAAGGTCGACACCCAACCCTTCCCCGCCGTTAACATGGTAGAAATCACCTACCCTGAAGGTTGCCAGCCAGGTCCCTCGTTCAGCATCAACATGGTAGGACCTGGAAACCACTCTGGCAAAGATGGAGATGAGGGCAGCTGCTCTCATAGCAAGGACACAGAGGAGGCCGCTCCACGCGATCGGCTCCATCATGATGGCAAGCGCTATGTCACGGAGGAGAGGTGAAGAATATAAGATATCAGCGACCCTCTCTCGATCACCTCCTCAACAAATATGTTAGCCAAGCATGACCAACGCCGGCGACCCAATTACGATGATAGAGAAGATCGTTTGGCTAGAGAAGCCAGAAGATATCGTCGGCAGGATCACGATAAGGAGGAGCACGAGCGCTATGCCACGGAAGCATCAAGGGAGCAAGATGACAACACCAGACACCGGACTGCCCCTTCTTCGTACACCGCCGGGATTCAGGAATGAGCCGATTGCCCACAATCGGCAATTGCCCGTAATGCAATCGAAAAAGAAGGAGGCAGCCAACGTGTCCGTGTTCGAGCGCTTAGGGCCTCTCCCGCCACAAAGCAAATGCGCCGAGTCACCTCGTTGGGCAGATCTTGAAGATTCGAAGACGAGGGAGAAGTGGAAGAAGACAGTACCACCGGCCAAGGTGGTGCCCCGACGGACTCAGCCGTTCCCGGAAGCGCAGGTTCAGCGATTGCGCGGCCTGGAGGAAGCCGAAAGGTTGTACCTGCATACGCTAAGAAAGGCACGGCCTGATCTGGCTGCAAAGGTTCAGCGAACCCTGGATGAAGAGGGTCGTCCACGAAAAATGGAGTGGCGCCCCAAACAGAGGAAAGCCGATGATGAGACATCGGCTGGCACAAACATGGTACTCGTCTTGCCGACAGAGCGTAGCGCTCCACGACTCTACGGAGCACACAAGGTGGACGACAGCAGGCGCATCAAGTCAGAGGTTGGGTTGGTTTCATCCAGCCTGACCAAGTAGCAAGATCAAACCAGTGGGCAAACCAGGAGAGGCTGATCCTTGTGATCGGCCCCAAAAAATTTACGAAGGAAACTTACAAAACCTTCAACGAGCAAGCAACGTGGAGGCCGATTCCAGCAATCGGCCAAAATTATCCTCACCTACCTTTCTGCCTGGGTTTAACTTGTTATCCAACAGAGCCGATACCATCAATTTTCTTGACAGAATCGGCTCGGGGGGCACCTGGTATATGAAAATACGAGGATATGCAACAGAAGCGTCTCATCTTTTGTTGATGGGTGTTGAAATATGGGGGCCGATGCACAGGTTGGCCGTAAAAATAAAAGTGAAAATTCGAAAATTTTCGAGCACAGCCGATGCAGCAGGCATCGACTTCAGAATCAAGAAACAGCCGATGTGTAGCCATCGACTCTAGTTGTGCGAGGATTATCAAGCCTTCACCAAATCCAGGACTTCCAATCTGTGGGGTTAGTGCAGCTGAAACGAAAAATTATCGGCTGTGGCACATTCTCGCCTCGAGTAAGAGCTCGGGGGGAGCTCACCTTGAAGGCTTTCCGCTCGCAGAAGCCGATTTGTGTTCAAATCGGGCCGACGCTGCATAAGGAACTTCCCCACACACGATCAGGCCCAGTGTCTACACAGCTCATGCGCGCATTCCTCGTCTCTCGTTTTGCATTGGCTGAGACTCGGGGGTAACGAGCCCGGTAGATCGCTCCGTTGGAGGACCGATGCGTTGTTATCGGCTTATTACACATTGGCGAAGAGGGCAAATCGGCAAGGTCAGAAGGAGAGGCAAATCGGCTCAATCAAACTCAGAAGAAATCGGCAAAATCAAAGTGGGGAACAGTTTTTCATTGATAGGCGGGATTTCTTACATAAAGAGTTGAATTGCCCTCAAAAGGAAATACGAGGGGATACATTGCCCCATCTACCACTACTGACCCTATGACAGAGGTCCTATCTACGGGCCGTCATTGTCCTCATCGTCATCATCCGAGCTCTCATCGGCACCGCCGCCGATGGGCTCCTCGTCGCTACTCCCGTAGCCCTCCACGGGGGCCTCATCCCCGTCTTCGTCGTCGCTGCTGTCATCGTCCCACCACATGCGAAGGCGCTTCGCTGGTGGGTAGCCCTCGAGGGAGTCGTCGTCGTCGTCCTCCTCCTCCTCTTCTTCCTCCATCACCCCCTCGGAAGAGGTGAAGTCGTCCCAGGAGAAGCGATCGTCATCGCTCTCCTCCTCCGGTTCCCCGTCGGCGAGGAAACGGAGGTCGCTCTCCCCGTCCGTCGAGGACTGGTCGTCCTCGGACCAGATGGAGAAGTCATGGTCTGACTCCTCCCCGGCCGCAATGGCGCAGCGGGTATTGGCCGCATGGACCGCCGCTGGGTTGTGCTCCGGCGTCGGCTCGCGGGACATGGAGGACTGGCTGGAGGGGTCCGATGGGGCTGAGGAGGAAGAAGACATGATGGTGCAGGAGGGTTTCTGGACTGCTAATGCGGAGATACAAAGGAGGACTGTTCAGAGCGGTTAAATCAAAGGAGGATATAGTGGAAATTCAATGCCACAGCAGTTTCCGAGGTAGTGGTGCCGAAAAGAAAAAAAAAAACTGCCAGGTCACGCGGAGAAGTTGAGAAGGCAAGGCATCATCATGAGGGATACTGCGACGGTTCTGCCACGACATGACCCGACGAAGGGAAGCAGAGTGATTTTGGAATTACCAATTCCAAAACCAGGGGGGCATGTGTTATCACCAAGATTTAACCGAGTCGAGGTGGGCCGCAAGTCAAGATGGGCTTAAGGAAATATACGTGGAGAATTATATGAATCGGCCTCGTTGGGCTTAATTGCCCGTGTATCCGTAACATATTAGACCTATTTTAGTTTAGAGATAGAATCTTAGTCGTGCACGGTTTAGTGCATGCCCACATTAGAAAGCCCCCTGGACTATAAATATGTACCTAGGGTTTATGGAATAAACAACAACTCACGTTCAACCCCAAAAACAAACCAATCTCGGCGCATCGCCAACTCCTTCGTCTCGAGGGTTTCTATCAGGTAAGCGACATGCTGCCTAGATCGCATCTTGCGATCTAGGCAGCACAAGCCCCACGTTGTTCATGCGTTGCTCGTACCGAAGCGTTTTTGATGGCGAGCAACGTAGTTATCATTAGATGTGTTAGGGTTAGCATTGTTCTTCGTTTAAGCATGCTTACGTAGTGCAACCCTTGCATATCTAGCCGTCCTCACGCCTATCTCAGGTGTGGGGGCGGCACCCGCTTGATCATTATTTAGTAGATCTGATCCGTTACGATTGCTCCTTGTTCTACAAGGATTAGTTTAATATCCGCAATAGTTTGGCCTTACAATGGGGGGAGGATCCGGTGGCACGTAGGGTGGCGTTCGCAAGTCCTAAACGGGATGTTCCTAGGATCAACTTCGTGTTGGTTTTTTGGCCTTGTTTAGGATCGGCTTACGAGCACCGTGCGTGGCCGCAAGGCCCAACCCGGAGTAGGATGATCCGGTTATGCGGTGAAAACCCTAAATCGTCGTAGATCTCATTAGCTTCATCTTGATCAAGCAGGACCACCAAGTATTCGTGCACCCCGTACGGATCATGGGTGGATCGGCTCTTTGAGCCGATTCACGGGATAACCCGAGAGCCGATCGAGGCTCGTATTTAACGTTTACATGTATGCCCCGCAGAAACTAAGCGAGGCAACCTCATCACCTTCCCGACCAGGTATAGGTCGGGTGGCACGCCCTGCACTTCGCAACGCCGCGTGTGACCAGAAGAGCATTGCGGGCCGTCGCTCGGAGGGGTCTCAGCCAGCCGCAGCTCTAGGCTCCCCCCGGCTCTACAGTGTTGACAAGGCCGCTGCCCGCCGGTGGGTTTTGGCAGTCAACAGGAGTACGGCCTTCCTCCGTATTACCGGCGTCCACATGACACATGACCAGAGAATGACAACCAGGACTACGACGTTCCTCCATTTAACCGACATGCATTGGACCTGGGGTACTCGCCTTGCGGTCCTCGGTCTCCTCAATGGAGAGGGAGGGCCCGACCTTATATAGAGGAGTGATACTTAACTTTGTGAATGAGACATATTTTATATCTATCTATGTTTGTTTCTGACTTTTATCTATGAACGAGATATATTTATACCTATCTATATTTTCGGACTTTTATCCATATGAGGAGACATATCTTAATCTATGTTTGCATCAGACATATTTATATGTATGAGACATCTTTCTATCTATGGTTGCTCGAGACATGTTTCTATATATTACAATTACTACAAACTAAGATACATTTCAAACATAGTAAGCGTTACATTCCTTCCTCTGTGGCCCGAATGACAGATTGCTTGTCCATACGGGATCGTGTCGTGTAGCCACTTATCGCTGTGGTTCAGAGGATTTCTTCCTATCGCTCGAGAAAAAGTAAACCGCTATAGTATTACTGGAATTTGAGAAAGAAAATGTATAAAAAAATCTATTCCTAGCATCCTTGTATGATATTTTCATTCAAAGTTGTGAGAAATCGATTCTAGGAAATTGACCACGCCCCTTGCTAGTGATACGTCCCTAGCGAGGCAGGTCGCGATGGGTCCGGCAAACACATACACGGTACCAAAAACAGAAATGGAATTGCCAAGAATGAGAGAGCAACCAAAAGCGGAAATGATCAGAGCTCTTTTTATCCAGCAGCAGCATGGACAAAAGCTTGCACCCCACACGCTGAGAGCGACGAAAAAGCTATAGGATGGATACCGTGCACCGCAGAGCATCCATATCCATGGATCCACACGTACGTGTGCTACTCCTACCGATAGCGCAGAGCGGCACAGGTCTCCGCCCGAGCTAGGTGCGTAGATCCATTAAGTTCTAAAATTCTTTTTGCCGTGTTCATGAATAGCAAAGGTGAGATTGACGTTTAATTATGTATTATTAGTTAGGAGAGAGTTAAAATGTTTTATAAGATCATACTAAGGTGTGAGAAGAGAAAAGGTCCGCACACACTCTCCTCTACCGCCTGTTGGTGCAGCACCTTGGCTGCACCTCTCTCACCTACACCTCTCACTCGCACTAACAAGCTCTGGAGGTGGAAGACGACGACCGGACTGGAGAGACAGAAGGATTTTGCCGGCCGGCGGACGGAGCGCCGCCGCGGGTGCACGAACGCCCGAGTTTCTTTACTCCTTAAACTCGCGGTGCTTCAACGATCAGTACACAGAGGTTCTTATAAGCTGCAAGGACACATGCGCACGCACGCACGTTGCCCACCTTGCCCACACACACTCGTCATGGAGCTGATCAGGTTTATTTGGCTAACACCGCCGTCTGCCGGTCCCGACTCGTCTCGCCGTGCTTTGGAGGAAAGAACCGACCTCCTATCCATGCATTTCTTTTATATTTTTGATATTTGAAAAATCAATATGTATTAATTATGATTTATTAGTGGACGTGTTAACTCATCTGGATTTTTTTGGATCGCGGGATGACTCGAATGTTGGGTTTCATCCCACGATATATAGGCTCTGGCGCGAACCCTACCTTGTACGAGACACATGTGACTTCCTTCTTCTAGAACCCTGCGCCGTCATCATTATCTTCCTCATCCCGTCTTTCGATGTGCGCCCAAGTATGGAACAGTAGACCTCTAAAATCATGTCTCTCGTAGTATTATAATCTATCACTAACTGTTTATTAATAAAAACATGTTAATAACATGATTACTTTAGTTGTACTATAATCTATCTCTAATCTCTAACAGTTTATTAATATACATGTCATATACTTATCTCCGTGCGCACGTGGCACATGCTTAGCTACTTCTTTCTCCTTATGAAGACGGCGTCGCTGGGATGCGCGCTCGCTGCCGTGGTCGGGGCGTAGATGCCGCAGAGCGCCGTTCGGCGGAGCGGCGCCGATCCCATTTTGGCAGCGAGCGTCTGTGTGATTGCGCATCATTCCTAGTCGTCTTTGTTAACCTGAGGCGTGACAGATGACACAACCACAAGGGCCGAGGTCCTATTTGTTATCTGCTGCTTGTGCCGGAGAGATTCCGAGCATCAAGTTTTTAATAACATGTCTGCGAAGGATATCCGTTGGCCGGCCCTTCAGTTTCAGTATTTTGTTCTGGTTTCCAGCAAGGCACTCCTGCTCTTATAAAGAAGAAGGTGAGCTTCAGGTAGGACACTGTCGAATGTCGATAGGGAGAGCTTGCCATTCTCGGAAGATGACCGAGAGAAAGAATGTTCGAACGACATACTAGACACTGTGTTGGTAGGTTAAGTTCAGTATAATATTATCGTGATTCATGTAGAATCACATCACGATCGCACTACACTATGTGTATGTCGTAAAAACAAGAGAAAATAAACAATATATAAAGATTAAATACCTAATAGTGGGTGTAGTTGTGGGAGGTGCGTTTTGGCTCATAGGTGCATATATACCTATTATACAAAATAATAAAAAATAATTTTAAAAATGCCAAAAAATTTAAAATAAAATTTCCGGTGTACATCGTGACATTCTATGTTCATACACAAGTTTTCGTGGGAAACAACATTTTATGTGGTATGTATAAAAAAGATAAAAAAATGTTTTGTACGTTAGTTATGTTAGAGCATCAAAATTTATCTCTTTTACACGATACACAGAAAATATGTTTTAAAAACTTGTGTATGAACATAAAATATCTAAATATACATGCAAATTTTTATTTTAGAATTTTTGACATTTCAAAATGTATTTTCACACAACGAGTTCATATGCACCCATGAGACGAAGTGGATTTCCCTGTAGTTGAGCTCTTATATACTACTCCCTCCACTTCAACGAATAAGGTATCCTCATTTTTTGTGTTTTTTCTTTAACCGTGAATTACGTCAAAGGTATAATGATTGTTGGTACAAAATTATCATCATTAGCAAACGTTTTTTAATATGAATCTAATGATACTAATTATATACAATATAATCAAGATTTTATTGCTCAATTTTTTGGATCAAAGTTCGCCTTGGAATATGTGTGTGACTTATTCATCGAAACGGAGGTAGTTACAAAAGTATATATATGGTACTTTATCGGTTTGAGTTGTTCCCACTTCCTTCTAAGATGTTTAAACCTAAATTTGTTGAAAACAATGTATATCAACCCGTAATTTGCACTATGTATCCAAAATACTCCCTCTGCCCATCAAAATTGTCTTAGATTTACAAAAAGTTGCATTTATCTACACACTAGTTTTTGTCTAGATCTATCTATATTTAAACAAATCAAAGACAAGTTTTATGAGATAGAGATAGTACATGCATATTCATACGTAAAAAGAGTATGAGTAAAAAATATACATACTAATATATAGTAAAAAAGTAGTCTTATATAATTTATAATATATATACATGCTCTTTGGTATGACATATACAATGGTATAGAGGACATGTCTTCCCTTAGCCCTCTATATCATCTAGACAAATCAATAAATATATGTTGTAAAATTAATGATAATTAATTACTTTTAGTAAATTAATTTGCTAGGAAAGCCATATGGTAGAACCATGAAATATCCTTCTGTTATTTTCTAAGAGATTATCCTTCAGCTAAGAAAAAGCAACCTCCTCTTTCTTATTTCTCTTCCTCTAACTAAATATTATGTGCCAATTTTAAGAGAAGACTGACATCACCGTATTATACACATCCTATAAGAAATAAAAAAAAAAATAGGAAAGATAGAACATCTAGCTGGGCCAGCTAAATCGGTCCACGCTATGTAAAGAGCTTATCTACTGCTCGGCCTTTTGAGAGAGGAGCAATTATTCGGTTGCTCTTAGCATGAAACAGGCCCACCGTTTCGTCAGAGTGTAGCTGAGGAAGACATGCGATTAACAGTCGAGCATGAATAATATTTTAGGTAAAAATTGGTGTTCAGCCAAATGCTCATGTAGGTTAAATATGTTTTGAAGTATTTGAATAAAGGTGTTCTTGCTTTTTAAAATGCTCATACATCTCAAAAAACTATGCAACAATTCAAGAAATTGTTCATGTCTGAAACAATTATTCATATACTTATGTGAAAACAGAGAATGTAAGAAATGTTAGCATATAAATAACATGATGAAAAACCAATATAAATTCAAAATCAAATATAAACTAAAATAGAAAATAAATAAAAAACAAAAAAGGGAAAAAAGAAAGATTTGATAGTAATAACAAAATAAACAGAAAATAAAAAATTAAAATGAAAAATAAAAAGAAACAAAAAATAAAAAATAAAAAATACTTGTTAGTGGGTGCGACAAAAGTCGGCCTAGTAGAGGATCGATGCAGGCGACTCCATGCTCGAACTCAAGTCATACATAGGGGAAACCCTCCGGATAAGCTATTCTCAACAAGCAAACTTATTCCTATAAATTCTAGAATATGTGAATATAATCCCTATAAATTCTCAAGAATTAAGGAATGAACAAAGTTTCAACTACTCTAATGTTGCATAAGTTAGAAGCTTTTATCCATGTATAGTTGATGGAAAATAACGTATAGTAGTTGGGAAACATTGCTACGCCTCATGTGGATCCTTAGTCAACTGGGAGTTCAATTAGATATTTTTCTAGTTGAAGTGGGTTGCATCCGAGAAAAAATATTTCTCACGGTACAAAATCTCGACTTGAGGTTCAGTCGATTGTGAATTAAGGTGCATCCATAAAAAAAATCAATCGTAGTGTGGATTGCTTATCTTTGGATGATGTTATTTCTACGAAGCAATGCACTTGTCTATTAATTACTTACTTGGTGACTAAAATTAAATTAGAAGTCACTTATAAGTGAGTAGAAAATCAGGCTTTAACTAAATATATGTATAAGTTATTTCATTTCTCTCCGTTCTAATGTTGCGATTATTATCACATGGCTTCACTAAAGCTATAAAAAAAGTTGTAGTCGCCCTTGTTCTACTTGCGCTGGCAAATTAGAAGGCACCTGATTAATATATTGTAATGGAGTAGAGAATTAGGATTTAATTAAAACAAGATATACTCCCTCCATCTATAAATAAGTGACTCGATTTTGCCTGCATAGAATTGTATTTATTCATTTTTATGTGTAAGTTTATACAAAAATGTGAGTCGCTTATTTTTAGACAGATGTCGTACATGTTAATATTTCATTTGTCTAATGTTGCGATTATCTCACATGGCTTCACTAAAACAAAAAACAAAAAAAATGTAGTCGCCCTTGTTGTACTTGCGCTGACAAATTAGTGTAGGTTTTAATTAGAGTGGAAATAACAGGTGAAGCAACCCCTTGCAAGCGTTAGTCGCCGCTAAATGACAAGAGCGAAAGGTTCAATGCCCTCGATGGAATCATTTTTCTTGATTCAAAATGGTAGTATTAGTATGCACACGTGTTGGCAGCTACTCCAGGTACGTACAGTAGACCCTCCGTCGGGAGTAGTAAACCAGTGCATAGAACTGCTGCCGGCGCCGCCCAAATCTACGGCCGGCCCGGCGGCCACGGTTCATTCCCCTCCCTCTCGCCGCGTTTCCATGCTCGCTACCAGTACTCGCACGTGACGATTCCCAACCCTTCTAGTATATCCTAGCTAGCTACGCAGGTAAGTCATCCATCCACCGGCAATCACACTGACGGAACACACAGAGGAAGAGGCAGAGCGTGTAGTGTAGGTGTTGTGTTGATCTGATTCTCCTCCATTTGGTTGACTGACTGATCGATTCTAGTCCGCCGTCCGTCCGTCCGAGAGCAGGCACGACGGTAAACATGTCGGCGGCGGTGGTGTGCCTGCAGGCGCAGCGCGTCACCGGCCTGCCGGCCTCCGTGCACCAGGTCGACCTGGGATGCCACCTTCACCATCCTCATCTCCACGTTGATGATGCCGGGGATGAGCCGGAGGGGCGCGCCTCGGCCCGTGTCTCCGGCGGGGGCGTGGCCGACTTCCAAAACCAGGTGCTCCTCCTCCACTGCGCCGTCGCCTCCTCCGTCGTCGTCACCGTCTCCCTAACCCTGCTCTCCGACGACTCCCTGCGGCACCCGCGGCGGCAGTACCTCGAGCTCGACCTCGGCAACGACCAGAGGCCGGGCGTCCTCAGCTTCCAGCTCGCGGCCGGCGCTATGCTCACTCTCGCGCTACACCGCAAGCTGCTCCCGCTCCCTCCCACCACTACTCCCTGCCTGCCGCTGCCAGCCTGTTGCCGCCGCCACAGGAGACACCAGCACCGGCGGGACTACGACTCCGCCGACGAGTCGTCGTCCAGCGGCTTCATCGTCATTGAGAAGCAGTACAGGCGGCCGCCCTCCGACAACCTCCTCACCACCGACGACGACGCCGACGACCAAGATGCCATGAAGCTGGAGATAGACAGGGTGGAGGACGAGTTCCTGGCAATGCTGGAGCTGGCCGAAACTGCTGACACCCGTCTCGACCTGGACATGCTCGTCAGGGACGCCGAGGCCGAGCTTTTAGCCAGCAAGGTCCATCTCCTCAATGATGCCGATGCTGCGGCGGCGGCTTCCATGTAAATTAGCTGTGCCACCACACTGTAAATTCAGAACGAAAAAAGACGGTTTTCTGAATGTCATGTGCATTTTGCCTCTTGCTTGGAGTGCGGCGAATTGCCGACCCCTTTCCCTTGACAGTCAATGAACTCTACTAGCTTAGCACATTCTTCCTAGCCACCTGTGGCTCACACTACTCTCTGAAGTATGCAGACTCCAAGTTCTAAAACCAAATGAACCACGAAATCACATCACACCCGCACAGAGTAATGTTGCTGACTGAGTTCGAGCACCATTATCAGAAGATTACTAGTAACGTTGCTGACTGAATTCGAGCTCATCTTCTCAATGCTGCTTCCATGTAAACTACCTGCCATCATTCACTCGTCCACCCATGTAAAATCAAAACGGAGACGACGATTTTCTGAATGTCATGTGCATTTTCGCCTCTTGCTAATCCATTTCCTTTGACAATCAGTGCACACGCACTCCACTCTACTAGCTCAGCACATTAATCCTAGTCCTAGGCGCAGCATTCATGTGGCTAAAACTACTGTGCTGAAGTGTGCATACTAAAAATTCTAAAATCCAAAGTAACAACGAAATTAGCAGGCAAGCACATATTAGCATTACAAATTAGTTACCGCATTAGAACCGCAGAGTAATGTTGCTGAATGAATTCAAGCATCATCATCAGAAGATTACTAGCAACTTCTGAAAAATAAATTCTGTACACCATATCATCATTCTTACTAAAAATAAGACCCATCATGTATATATAGTCATATGAATTCAATTCTATCAATCTTAAATCAGATCTATATCCATCCATCACGAGGCTCAGAAATCATCAAAACTGGATGGCTGGTATTTGTAAACCTACTCAGAGTACACTAGTTGACATACTCAGCAAGGTTCTTCACTTGTATTTCTCCATTATACGTCGGGCTTCTTCGGCAGGGTCATCCGATAGATTGTCTCCTTTGTCCACACTACTAGATCCCTCTTTTGGGTTCATTGCCAGGAAGGCGAAATATATAAGCCCCATCATCGCCTGTCAAGTAAACAACCAGCTCTAACTGAGTATTGTGCAAAACAAATTACTGGGCTATGGCAGTGAATTCACTGTTGTGGGTACATACCAGCACAAACAATGCAGTGGAGATAACGGACTTGAGAAGAAAAAGGCCGACCGACACCGCCAGGAATGTAACGCCTATCCTAGCAACTGGCCGTGGAACTGAACTCTGTCATACATCAGAGGGCAAAACTACTTCAGCTCCCAAACTCAACAAAACTGTTTTGCATTAAGAGTAGAACCCTGGGCAGGTTCTTGCGGCCAGTTCCCAGGTTTTTCCAATAGAATTCAGTAAATGGAATGAAGTGACTAAATGGGTAAGTATGTAAAACATACTGGGACAAGAGAACTTCCAGTGTCAACGGCATCCTTGCCAACCCTCCATGCTGTCTGAACAGCTGCAGTGATATGCAGGAGTGTTAAAGAGTAACACAGACAAACAAATAATTGGAAGTTTCATCATAACCAGAACAAGGGGACATGGCATTAGGTTAGCAGGAGCAGGAGCAGGAGCAGGAGCAGAACACAACATAAAGGCATCCTTCCATAAATAAAAACCAACATGAGTAGAGGATAATTACAACTGAAATTTCAGCAGGCGGGGATACATCGAGAAACCAACAGGTCCATGTCAGAAACTAGATGTTATGTGGATATTTGGGTGTGCTGTGTTTAGCACGAAGAAGTGTTTCAGTGGACACAAGCTATATATTCAGTATCAGGCTCGTGCTGGCATAATAATCCACAAGCAATCAAACAAACAACTGTAGTGTCAGCTTCTTAATTAGTTGGAGTGGCAGCCACCGCAAAATTAGTGTTATGCTTGCTGGGTGCTAGCTCAACTAGTGAGTACAGTAAGTAAGATATGAGATTCAGTAATAGTAAATTCGATGTGGCACACATTTAGAATCAGCAGCGCAGTTCTTTGGTTTGTAATACTCAGTAATCCCAAATAGACGTAGCTAGACTGAAGTGAAGAAGGCTTGGGCGAGATTAGATAAGAATATGAGGGAATCAAGTAGGTACAAGCGGGAGGAGGGACCTTCGGAGAAGTTGGACTGCGCGGAGGCGACGACGAGGAGGCGCGAGGGGATGATGCGTATCCGGCGCGTGGGCATGGTAGGGGAAGCGGCTGACCAAGTCCGGCGAGTAGCCATGGAGGCCGCCGGAGGAAGCCGTGGGGCGGTAGGAGCCATGGCTATACCGCCGTGGACGGCCATGGCGAATTTTGGCGATGCGGTGCGGTGGTGACCACCCGTCCCCAGCCTTCCGAGAGAGAAGCAGAAAGAGAGACTCGATGGATTAGATTGGGTTTGGTTGGGCAAATCGATCGATCAGGGCCGTTGATATTTTCTTGCTTGTGTGACTGTGTCTGTCTCGAAACAGATCAGACGTGTGGGTAATCACGGTCGTTGACCATCCAGACCATCTCCAACAGATACATGTATATTTTACATCACCAAAACAATTATACTTCATATGTTTTGGGGTTTTTCAGTTTTTATGTGAATTTTCTCAGAATCCACATGATTTAAAATACATCACATGTGCTCCAACAGGTGATGTAAAATACATCATCCGTGCTGCAAAAATTTAAATCAATATTAAAAATTTGGCACATTTTAAATGAAATTCAAACTGTGACACATAGAAACATCCATAAATTCGACACAGATAGTAGACGCTTCGACACTCGACATTGAATTTTTGACTAAGAAACTAGACGCTAGACACTCAAGCATCGGCACTCAAACACTCAATCTTCCACCTACAAACTAATCATCCCTAAATCATTCATCATATGATTCCTTCGTTGGATTCAAGGATAATAGACTCCCAGAAGTCGGAGTCCATTTTCATACCCAATGAGATGTCGTGAACGACGGTCCAAGGGCCTACGGGTGCGGCTGATGTTGAAGGACCAACACCGACGAAAGAAGAAGATGCACTGACGCTTGCTGACAAGGTGTAGGCCCGACATACTTACTTTCCAATCCTCGCGTGAGGTCAGCGGGATCGATGTATGGCTTTCCTAAATCATCGAAAGCCTCTGATGCTTCATCATCTGGATGACTTAAGTCGCCGATCGCATAGATTTGATGGTATGTTGGCATTGTGTGTTCATCTTCGGGGTCGGTGACACGGTCGTAACGATTGGCAAAGACCTCCCGAATAGAAGTAGATATGTCGATGAAGTTGAAGCTGTCGATGCTTTCAGAGTCGCTGTCTAGATCGGAGTCCGTGAACGACCCGAAAGACATCCCGCCGAACAGATTGGCAAGATCTCCGCCGGCGGCGGGCTTGACGTAGCTTGCCGACGAAGTTTCCTCGTCGCTTGACTTGATTGACGACGATGATCCCGAGAAATTGGGACCAACAGCTAACGGTCCCGAACAAATCGGTGCCGCTAGACGATGTGATCCTTCTCTCCCGACGCAGAAGTGGAAACTTCCGAACGTCATCTCCATTGGCTCCTCCAGATAGGCATATGCATCCACACGGGCGGGAGGGTGAGGAACAAAATCAGCGAGACCAGTTTTGATCTGTTTACCTCCGTCCATCGCGTTGCTTGCCACCGAAGATGTCAACGATGTTGAACGTGCCATCAAGATCAGCTCCTTGTCGCCTCTAATTCCCACAGACGGCGCCAATTGACAAGGTATTAACTTGTCAATACCTACAAGTTGTAGACTAGGATTTCGTGGAAAGTAGAGGGAAAGTAGATCTCGAAGGTTTCGTACCGAAAAGGTGCTCGACTGCTAGAAACTAGGGTTGTGTTGGCAATGAATCGATCCTTTTTTCTCCCTTGACTCCCCCTTATATAGGAGGCGGAGCCGAGGGTTTCGTGATGTACAAGTTACAAATAGCGGGAGATTCTTTGAATTTGTCCCGTATAATTACAAATCTCTATTCCTAATACATCTCTATCTTCCATATCGACACCTTATTGGGCTTCCGGGCTTCGTAATCATCGGGTCGTGGGCCTTCAGTAAACCCCGGGTACCTTCTTCGGCAGGCCCATTGGGGATGCCTATGTCACCTGCAGTTGTATCAGCTTTCTGGACGTCCAACTCCATGTAGAAATCTAGCTCCGCCGCCACATGCTCTGGTTGAGTGGCGCGGTACTCGGCCATGGATGCCTCGTCGGCTTGGCGGATCAACATCCACATGTACTCGCAGTGGACGAAGGCGGCGCGAGGAAGTCCAACTCCTCACGGCTATGAACATCCGGGTTCATCGGACCACGCGGGCCATCGAGCCTTTAGATTATTGCATCGTACATGCGGGGCGCAAGGTCCGGCATCTCGAATGTGCCCAGCCAGAGCCCTCCCTGGTGCGTGTTATCTCCGTCGCCCAACGTCTGGAGAGGCACAAGCGGATGCCAAGGAAGCCGGTGCTGCTGCACGGGCGGCGGCGGAGTGGCATATCGTGGGCGGCAGAGCGTGGCGGAAGCGACTGATTTATGGCGGAAAAGGCGCGGCGTGGCTTGATCTACTCGTGGCGGCGAGACATAGCTATTAACCACCACTCCAAAAGAGTACCAACCAGACAATGCCCTGCCCTCCTCAATGCCACTAGTGAGTCTACACAACACACCACCACCACCATTGCGTTGTTGCCGGGTTGGCAAAACCATAACTTTATGGACCTAACAATAGTTCCAAGCGTCGCTTGGGGTCCCTTTTTTCAGATAAAGGGAATATATTAATATTAAAAGATACCAATTACACCCAGCCTCTGCAACAATGCAACACCCTAATAGCAGTACGGATGCACACAACCAAAAAAGATAAAAGAAAACTAAGAAAGAAAAGTCCCGCTAGAGTATCCCGGGCCTAGCAACAGTAATACATCCACCCCTAGAGAACACCTGAAATACAGACTCTCCAAAAGCGACGCCTCAAAGAAGGGAACAGTGCACCAGCGCCGTCGTCGCCCGATCAAAGATCTTAGGTTTTCACCTCGAAGATAGTCCCCGCTCTCAAAACAATGCCTCCAACAAGGTCATTGCCAGGCACAACCAGTTAAGGCCAAACCTTGGGTTTTCACCCTGAAAGGTAGGACTCTGAACTTCACCTGTGCTGCCGCCCCCACTTTCATACCACTGCTGCGAATCCCGGAACACCAAGCAAGTCCCTCAACATCACGCAGACTTGAACCTTCCTTAGCTAATCCCCCAATCCCGTCTTCATGAAATTCTCATCTTCTGACTTCACCATGAACCAAAAGTATCTTGATGTCAACACAGAACAGAGCTTCGCGCCGCTCCCTCCGGAACCAAACGGTCAGAATAAAAGCATGAGTGCGCGCAACCGAATACCACCCGATCCGGTGAACTCCAGGCAAAAGATGCACTGTTCCATTCGCTTTCGGAGCCTTCTGGAACTCATCACTCCGGCTAGATGAAGAAAGATCGACATCCGGAACGTCTTCATCTTCACGAAAGAAGAACCCTAGGACCACAACCATGAAAGCCGGAATGGCCGGCCCCCACGTCGCCGCCATGGCTGGGAGCCACGGTCCATCTTCCTCCTCCAACCCGGCCGGTGGAGGTCAGCAGTGATCCCGCTGCCGCCCTTTCCACTGTTGGAGATATGCCCAAGAGGCAATAATAAAAGTGGTTATTATATATCTTTATGTTTATGATAGTTTATATACCATGCTATAATTGTATTAACCGAAACATTGATACATGTGTGATATGTAAACAACAAAGAGTCCCTAGTAAGCCTCTTAACTAGCTTGTTGATTAATAGATGATTAGTTTCATAATCATGAACATTGGATGTTATTAATAACAAGGTTATATCATTATATGAATGATGTAATGGGCACACCCAATTAAGCGTAGCATAAGATCACGTCATTAAGTTATTTGCTATAAGCTTTCGTTACATAGTTACCTAGTCCTTTCGACCATGAGATCATATAAATCACTTATACCGGAAAGGTACTTTGATTACATAAAACGCCACTGCGTAAATGGGTGGTTATAAAGGTGGGATTAAGTATCAGGAAAGTATGAGTTGAGGCATATGGATCAACAGTGGGATTTGTCCATCCCGATGATGGATAGATATACTCTGGGCCCTCTCGGTGGAATGTCGTCTAATGTCTTGCAAGCATATGAATAAGTTCATAAGAGACCGCATACCACGGTACGAGTAAAGAGTACTTGTCAAGAGACGAGGTTGAACAAGGTATAGAGTGATACCGATGATCAAACCTCGGACAAGTAAAATATCGCGTGACAAAGGGAATTGGTATCGTATGTGAATGGTTCATTCGATCACTAAGTCATCGTTGAATATGTGGGAGCCATTATGGATCTCCGAGATCCCGCTATTGGTTATTGGTCGGAGAGAGTTCTCACCCATGTCCACATAGTTCACGAACCGTAGGGTGACACACTTAAGGTTTGATGTTATAATAGTAGAACTTGAATATGGAATGGAGTTCGAAGTATTGTTCGAAGTCTCGGATGGGATCCTGGACATCACGAGGAGTTCGGAATGGTCGGAGAATAAGATTCATATATAGGAAGTCATATTCCAAGTTTGGAAATGATCCGGTGCATTTATGGAAGGTTCTAGAAGGTTCTAGAAAAGTCCGGAAGAAATCACTTTGGAAGGCGGAGTCCCGGAGGGACTCCACCACCCATGGCCGGCCAACCCTAGAGGGGTGGAGTCCTAAGTGGACTCCACCATAGGGGCCGGCCACCCCCCCCTCATGGAAGGGTGGGAATCCCACTTGAGGTGGGAGTCCCACCTTGGGTAGGTTTCCCTACAACATGGAAGGTTTTGGTTGGGGTCTTATTCGAAGACTTGTAGTCCAACACTTGGGGGTTCCACCTATATAATGAGGGGCCAAGGGGAGGGGGCCGGCCACCACAAGCCACCAAGCTGGCTGATACGTCTCAAACGTGATGATACTCACATGTTTTATACACATTATATGTCATTATTATGCATTTTCCGGCACTAACCTATAGACGAGATGCCGAAGAGACAGTTGCTGTTTTCTGCTGTTTTTGGTTTCAGAAATCCTAGTAAGGAAATATTCTCGGAATTGGACGAAATCAACGCCCAGGGGCCTATTTTTCCACGAAGCTTCAAGAAGACCGAGGGACCTACGAAGTGGGGCCACGGGGCCGAAGAGCCAGTTGCAGTTTTCTGCTGTTTTTGGTTTCAGAAATCCTAGTAAGGAAATATTCTCGGAATTGGATGAAATCAATGCCCAGGGGCCTATTTTTCCACGAAGCTTCCAGAAGACCGAGGGACATACGAAGTGGGGCCACGGGGCGCCGCCACACTAGGGCGGCGCGGCCTAGAGGGGGCCGCGCGGCCCTAGCGTGTGGGGCCCCCGTGATGCCTCCTGACCTGCCCTTCCGCCTACTTAAAGCCTTCGTCGCGAATACCCCGGTACCGAGAGCCACGATACGGAAAACCTTCTAGAGACGCCGCCGCCACCAATCCCATCTCGGGGGATTCAGGAGATCGCCTCCGGCACCCTGCCGGAGAGGGGAATCATCTTGCGGAGGTCTCTTCATCGCCATGATCGCCTCCGGATCGATGTGTGAGTAGTCCACCCCTGGACTATGGGTCCATAGCAGTAGCTAGATGGTTGTCTTTGATGGGGTTCGTAGTATAGAAAACAAAAAAATTCCTACCGCAAGACGAATAAATCCAAGATCTAATCTATGGAACACCCAAGATCTAATCTACAAGATCGAAGCAACGAGATTGATATGAGACTAACCCTCGAAGATTTCCAATGCCTACGAGATTATATCTCGTTGTTGGTGTAGACGATTATCCCCAGTGCTGCAATCCGGCAGCACTTCCGTACTCGTTCGTGCGTACGGTGTCGATGAAGCCCATCCTTTTCCCGTTCCAGCGGGCAGCGGAGGTGTGGTAGATCCCCTCGGAATCCCAGCAGCACGACGGCGTGGTGGTGGAGGTGGAGGAGAAATTCCTGCAGGGCTTCGCCAAGCTCGCGCAGGAAGAAGGAGGAGGGAGAGAGGGGCGGCTAGGGCTTGGGGAAATGATGTGCTGCGCCCCAGCCCTCCCCTCCCTCTTATATAGGCGTGGGGGGCTACCTTGGCCCCTCCTCCAGGCCTTTGGGTCGGCCAAAACAAGGGGGGGACTTCCCCCCCACCCAAGTTAAGTCCCTATTTTCAAGGGATTTGATCTTATCCACTTGGTACAGCCACATGGGCCTTGGGGGGGCTGGTGTGCATGGCCCATGTGGGCCTATGCGACCCCTCCGATCCATGTTGGTCGTCCGGGATAGGTGGGCCCCACTATGGTACCCTCCGGAACCTTCTAGAACCTCCGGTACAATACCGAAAAATCCTGAACTTTTCCGGTAACCACCGAAAATGACTTCCCATATATGAATCTTATTCTCCGGACCATTCCGGACCTCCTCGTGATGTCCCGGATCCCATCCGAGACTCCGAACAAACTTCGGTCTCCATCTCATATTCCGAATCTACTTATGCGACATCGAACCTTAAGCGCGTCACCCTACGGTTCGTGAACTATGCAGACATGGTCGAGACTCATCTCCGACCAATAATCAATAGCGGGATACGGAGATCCATAATGGCTCCCACATATTCAACGATAACTTAGTGATCGATTGAACCATTTACATACGATACCGATTCCCTTTGTCACGCGATACTTTACTTGTCCGAGGTTCGATCATCGGTATCTCCATACCTTGTTCAACCTCGTTACCGACAAGTACTCTTTACTCGTTACCGTGGTATGTCATCTCTTGTGATCCAATCACATGCTTGCAAGCTAATAAGACGACATTCCACCGAGAGGGCCCAGAGTATATCTATCCGTCATCGGGATGGACAAATCCCACTGTTGATCCATATGTCTCAACTCACACTTTCCGAATACTTAATCCCATCTTTATAACCACCCATTTACGCAATGGCGTTTGATGTAATCAAAGTACCCTTCCGGTGTAAGTGATTTACATGATCTCATGGTCGAAGGACTAGGTAACTATGTATCGAAAGCTTATAGCAAGTTGAACTTAATGACTTGATCTCATGCTACGCTTATTTGGGTGTATGTCCATTATATCATTCACCCAATGACATAACCTTGTTATTAACAACATCCAATGTTCATGATCGCGAAACCATGATCATCTATTAATCAACAAGCTAGTTATACAAGAGGCTTACTAGGGACTCCTTGTTGTTTACATAACACACATGTATCAATGTTTCGGTTAATACAATTATAGCATGGGATGTAAACATTTATCATGAACACCAAGATATAACAATAACTAATTTATTATTGCCTCTTGGGCATATCTCCAACAGATCTCCCACTTGCACTAGAGTCAATAATCTAGTTTACATTTATAAAGATATAACACCTTGGCCTTCTGGTGCTTATCATGTTTTGCTCACGGGAGAGGTTTTTGTCAACGGATCTGACATGCTCAGAAACGTATGTATTTTGCAATTCATTTGCGTCTCAACGCATCACTCATTTTCCAAATGAGTCGGCATTAAATATGTTTGGTCTTCTGGTGGAACCTTAATTCCGCGGTCTGAAATATGTCACTAATATTGTCACACACAATATAGCTTCAAAGTTCTGACACTATCGGAACTACACCAAGTTCTCAAAAAACTTCTTGACTTAACATCCCCAATCATTGTCAAAACAATGACATACTCTGCCTTCGTTTGTAGAATCCGTCACAATATTTAGAACTGATCTAAATCTAGCATAGACTTCTTCTAGCTCATTGTGCTACCTTTTAAACAACACTTAGCCTAATTGAGATTGAAATTTTACTTTTATATGTGACCAAACTAATATCGGTGCAACACTCAGGGATATTCTTGGTTCTTCTAAAGCACTCAGGGATATTCTTACTGTTGTCCAATGATCATTACATGAATCATTCTGGTATATGCTCGTAACACTTTAGAGCACAGGACATGTGACTTTGTACATATTATTCGTGATTTAAAATCACTCATGTGTTTTTACTCATTGAGTGTCAAATACACTCAAGTCTTGTTAAACCTTCACATGAAAAGAACACCTTCTTAACATTTTTATATTGAACTACTTCAATATTCATTCTATTTACTTCGACTTAAACTTATTATGTGTTTCAATGTATCTTCATAGATCTTGACACTAAATATGTTTCAGTCCATATCCTTTCATTGAAATTAATTCTCAATGAAACCTTTTTAATCAATTATATAATTACATTATTTATAATCAACGATATGTCATCTACATAAAGTATTATAAATATGTCCCAGCGCTCCCACTTAATTTCTTGCAAATGCAAGCATCTTCATCGTTTCTGATGAAATCAAAAACTCTTTGACTATTTCATCCGGTGAAGATTCCAACTCCGTGATACTCACTACATCCAATTGAAGTTCGTATACCTATCTAGTATTCCACGGACTAGCAAAACCTCTTGGTTGTATCTAATATACATCCTTCATACACACTTCTGGCAAGGAATGTGTTTCTGCCATCCTACTATCATATCTCATAAAAGAAATATGTAGCGATTACTAGAATAATCCTCATAGACTTTAAGCATTGCCACGGAAGATCTAATCTTATCGTAGTCAACTCTTTGAACTTTGTTGTAAACAACTTTTCGATAAGTCAAGCTTCTTTAAGGATATTCCATCCAAGTCCATCTATTTTATAGATCCATTTACCTTCAAAAAGTATTCATCTATCTTGGATTTCACGGTGCATAGCCATTTTAACGGAGTCAGGGCCCATCATAACTTCTTTGTATGTAGTTGGTTTATCATTGTTCAAAAACAATCCTTCGTCCACAAATCATTTATTTGATCACCAAGTAAACCATACCTACAAGGTTCAGTGTGTACTTCGATCTCCATGGCTAAAACACTTTGTAGTCATAGGAGCCATGATCGTCGTGGCCGCCGGAACCAATTCCGATGCTGCGCTACTCTGATCATTACGCTCAGGTTCATAAACCTTATCAAGTTCTATTGTCCTCCCACTCAAATACTTCGCTAGAAAACAATTTCTTGGAAATAAGCAAGTAACATTAACAAACACTTTTGTCTTTTACTTCATAGTGGGAAGAATTCCCAATCCATTCTCTTGGGATCACCAACAAAGACATTCATCCGGTTTTGGTTGTAAACTCATTTACTTATACCAAAATTTTAAGAAAGGACTATTAGGGTTTATACCCATGCCATAACTTGTATGGTGTCATCTCAACGGATCATGATGATGCTCTATTCAGTGTAAAAGCGGTAGTCTCTAAAGCATAATCCATAAAAATATAATGACATCAATATTTTATCTCATCTTTGATCCAACAAGGTTTGGATATGTCTCTCGGATACTTCATCATCACTATGATACTCCAAGAAACGTGAGGTTGTAGAACGATTTCATAACTCTCTTAGATGTTCGCTAAAATTCGTAATTCAAATATTTCCACTATGATCCAATCATAGATATTTGACTTTTCTATTACGATGATTTCCACTTCATGCTGAAATTTATTTGAATCTATTCAAATGTCTCAAACTTCTTCCTTATCGAAATATATCCACATATATATACTCAATTCATTGTTAGAAGTTTTCATGAAGTAGAAGAATCTTCCGCACACAACTATGCCCAGTGAACCATATACATCACTATGTATGTTTCCACTAAGTTAGTTGCCCGTTCAACTCTTGGCCTATGAACGATATTTAAGTAATTTCCTTTTAGAAGAGATTTGCAAGCGCCAAATGATTCAAAAATCATATGACTCCAAAATTCCATTCAAATGGAGTTCCTTCATGCGTTCCTTTCTAACATGACCTAAATGGCGGTTCCACTAATGAGTGGAATTCAAATCATTTGCCTTATGGCATTTTAGCGTCAGTGTTATGTATGTGTGTTTCACCATTAAGATTTACTAGCAAAAGTGCCCGTGCGTTGCACCGGGAGACGAAATTACATATATATTTTGTTCTTTGGCGCTGTTGAACCACTCGTGTTCATCGTCGGCCACACTTAGATGATAATTTTGGGTGAGCACCACCACCGTGACATCGAGTGATTACTCCCTATACCTAATCTTCGCACCAACCGCATCAAATGTCTTCTTGTTTTGCATGGTTATCACCTCGACATTATGATAATACAAACTGATTTATCAGTTCTTTAATTAAATTTTATCAGTCTCTATAACCATAGATCACTGATTTATCACTACTACTTTGAGAAAACTAAACAAAATTAAACTATAATTAGAGAAAATAAAAAGACATGGAGCTTACAAAAAAAAACTCATAGTACTCCTACCTTATTCTCTAGAATAATTTTTTGTTGGTTGTAACTAAAATAGTTTTTTCATTTGTGGTATAGAAATAAGCTACATAAGCAGACTGAAAAACATGGAGAGAGGAAGACTACACTTTTTTTTAACTCTTTTATGTTGCACGCGTGATATCTGGATCACATCTCTTGTTCTGTTGTGGGTCCCATGACTAAAAAAATCTGCTCGCACGCATCCTTCCACGGACACCAATAATGATGCATGTTTCCCTTTCTGTGCATCTCTCCTCCATGGCTGATCCCCAAGAGCTCCAGATACTTGCGTCTCCGTTCGGGTCCTGTAAAATTGACGATATATCTTTCTTCCCATCCTGTGCACGAGCTAATTTATCTATTCATGGCGAGAAACTCATCCCAAAGCTTACCATGGAGAGAGCCGCATAGGTGACGACTTCCACGAGCTGGTGCTGCTCCTCCTGCTTGCAAACTCCGCGTGGTAGTGTTTGTCGCGTGTGGAAGAACAACGGGTTTTGTCGTACCGATACAGTGACGGGAGGGCCACCCTGGGCTTGGAATCGAACCAACAAATTGGTTCCTCCGGCTGCAACCCACTTCCTCACCTCGCCGGAAGCCCTGGTCTCCGACGGAAAGCCTCCTCGGCTGCTGGCCGACATAGAGCCCCTGCTCCGGGCAGCATGTCCCCCTCGTGCGCAACTCAGGCCAGCCAGCTGAATTCCTCGTCTGAGCGCAGCCCCGTCCGCTCGGCCGGTCCCGCGGCCGCCGCCCCTCTCCTCTCGCCGGTGCTGGGAGCGGGCGGCCGGCTCAGGCCGTCCTGAATCCCTCTTTTGAGTGCAGCCCTATCCGCTCAGTGAATCCCGTGGCTGCCATCCCTGCTCCTTGCGCCGTTGCCGAGGGTATGGCGAGCCAGATCGGCGAACGAGGACAAAGGCATTGGTGGGGAGGCAGCTAGCCACCGGGAAGGAATCGGATGTCGATGTCGATCTCAAGCGGCGCCGGGGACTGGGGACAGAGCCGGGGATGAGGAAGGGCGCTCGCCGGCGACCAGGTACTGACGCTGGGTGGGTATCAAGCGCAAGCGGTGGTCATGCGTCTGTGCGGGTCCGACTTTTCTATTCGAGACTACTGAAACGTTTTTAATAGCGAAACGTTATATCACTCAGCGGTGGTATGTCCAGTAAATATTTTCAAAATCCAGGGTAGTTTCAGAAGTCGGACGAACGACCTAGGGAGAAATCCTTTTTCCTTTATTATTAGGTATAGATAATAACTTATCCATCGTACATGGAGCAATGTCATAATTTGAACAACTCATTGTTTTCATTTGACCAGAGCAAAATAACAATTTATTAAGTTCTTTATTATAAACTCTAAGGGCTAGGTAGAATGCCAACGACAAACATAATAACACTTTATTATGTTCCAAACGTGCATTATTACCACATTCCTTATCAGTCACTTAGGCCATCGTATTCTTGTATTGCGTTGTATTGACATCTCATACCAACCAATCTGGTACAAATACCCAAGAATTTTATTATGTGACCAAACAAGGAATACATCCATAACATGTATATCATCTACATACACCTGAGCTAGACTTTCTAGTCTTTTTCTTTCTTTACGCCAAAATATCTTTGTGGTTTCTCTTTTAGCTTTCCCCATTCTCAGAAAACACTTCACCTTTAATAACTTCTAGGTCCATTGGTCAAATATCAATAACCTTGAGGTTCTTACTTTGAAGCTGATCATCATATGACAAGTGTTCCAAACTTCACTATTAGTAACTTTGTAATATGATGAACAATTTCACGCATAATTTTATCCATCATATCATGACGACTTTCCGAGACCATGTCTGTACATGCTAGGCTCGTAAAGTTTAACCTCAGTATTCGCATGTGCAAATCTGGCTTGCACCCGTTGTATGCACACGTAGAATCTATCACACCCGATCATCACGTGATGCTTCGAAACGACGAGTCTTAGCAATGGTGCATACTAAGGACGATCACTTCATGGATATGCGAATATCGTTAGTGCCCAACTTAGTTGGAGGATTGGGACGCCTGGCGTCTTCAACCTTCGTACATTCCCATAAAACTTATGAGTTTATGTAGTCTCACTAGATTATATTCTATCATCCTGCAATAAGGTCTTAGATATCACATATATCTCATACCTCGCTTATTTATGAAAACAAAATTTTCAGCTCCTTACGTTTTAAACGGATTTGAACTTCAAGTTTCACGGAGACAAGATGATTTTGTACTAATTGAAACCATTGCTCTTTGAATCATCAATGTGAGGTTTACTAAAAGTTTGCATTAGGACTTAATCATATCTTGATTCTTTAACAATACGGTACCAGTCCGTAAAGTTACTTGTCAGACTTAACAATATTTCTATCTCAATTACAAGACTAGCGCATGGTAGATAACGGATGCCAATTCTACAAATTTTAATTCAAAATACTATTCAGACTATGTTCATGATAATTAGTTCATATTTTAATCTAATTACTAATGAACTCCCACTTAATACAACATACCTCATGGTTGTTAAGTGGTACACGATCCAAATCCACTACACCAAAACCGATCATCACGTGAGATGATGTAGCTTCGATGGTGAACATCAACATGTTGATCATATCATCCATATGACTCGTGTTCAACCTTTCGGTTTCTCGTGTCCCGAGGCCATGTCTCGTACATGCTAGGCTCGCCAAGCGAACCCAAGTATTCCGCGTGTGCAAACATGGCTTACACCCGTTGTATGTGAACGTAGAGTCTATCACATCCGATCATCACGAGATGCTTCAAAACGACGAACTGTAGCAACGGTGCATACGAGGGGAGAACACTTTATTATCTTGATATTAATGTGAGGGATCATCTTATTATGCTACCGTCGCGATCTAAGCAAGATAAGATGCATAAAGGATTAATATCACATGCAATTCATAATATGTGATATGATATGGCCTTTCTTCTTGTGCTTTTGATCTCCATCTCCAAAGCACACAAGCATGATCTCCATCATCACCAACATTGCACCAAGGTCCATGGCACCGCTTCATGGTTGTCCATCACTTATAGCTACTATAACAACTACTTGAAATAAAGCTATTACAAGATGAATAGACACGCAGGTCTTAACAAATTTAAAGACAACCATTAGGCTCCTGCCGGTTGCCATAATACAATAATGAACATCTCATACATCAAATATAATCATCATCACATCATGGCCATATCACATCACCAAACCCTGCAAAAACAAGTTAGACGCCTCTAATTTGGTTTGCATATTTTACGTGGTTTAGGGTTTTCGAGTAAGATCCAATCTACCTACGAACATGAACCACAACAGTGATACTAGTGTTGACAATAGAAAGTGCAAATTGCAATCTTCACTATGGTGGGAGAGACAGACACCCGCAAAGCCACTTATGCAATACAAGTTGCATGTCAAGCGTGGAGCAAGTCTCATGAGACGCGGTCATGTAAAGTTAGCCCGGGCCGCTTCATCCCACCATCCTGCAAGATGCAAAGTGCACAAACTAAAGCAACAAAAGCATCAACGCCCACAAAACCATTGTGTTCTACTCGTGCAACAGATCTATGCATAGACATGGCTCTGATACCACTGATGGGGTTCGTAGTATAGAAAACAAAAAAATTCCTACCGCAAGACGAATAAATCCAAGATCTAATCTATGGAACACCCAAGATCTAATCTACAAGATCGAAGCAACGAGATTGATATGAGACTAACCCTCGAAGATTTCCAATGCCTACGAGATTAGATCTCGTTGTTGGTGTAGACGATCATCCCCAGTGCTGCAATCCGGCAGCACTTCCGTACTCGGTCGTGCGTACGGTGTCGATGAAGCCCATCCTCTCCCCGTTCCAGCGGGCAGCGGAGGTGTGGTAGATCCCCTCGGAATCCCAGCAGCACGACGGCGTGGTGGTGGAGGTGGAGGAGAAATTCCTGCGGGGCTTCGCCAAGCCTCGCGCGGAAGAAGGAGGAGGGAGAGAGGGGCGGCTAGGGCTTGGGGAAATGATGTGCTGCGCCCCAGCCCTCCCCTCCCTCTTATATAGGCGTGGGGGGGCTACCTTGGCCCCTCCTCCAAGCCTTTGGGTTGGCCAAAACAAGGGGGGAACTTCCCCCAAGTTAAGTCCCTATTTTCAAGGGATTTGATCTTATCCACTTGGTACAGCCACATGGGCCTTGGGGGGGCTGGTGTGCATGGCCCATGTGGGCCTATGCGACCCCTCCGATCCATGTTGGTCGTCCGGGATAGGTGGGCCCCACTATGGTACCCTCCGGAACCTTCTAGAACCTCCGGTACAATACCGAAAAATCCCGAACTTTTCCGGTAACCCCGAAAATGACTTCCCATATATGAATCTTATTCTCCGGACCATTCCGGACCTCCTCGTGATGTCCCGGATCCCATCCGAGACTCCGAACAAACTTCGGTCTCCATCTCATATTCCGAATCTACTTATGCGACATCGAACCTTAAGCGCGTCACCCTACGGTTCGTGAACTATGCAGACATGGTCGAGACTCATCTCCGACCAATAACCAATAGCGGGATCCGGAGATCCATAATGGCTCCCACATATTCAACGATAACTTAGTGATCGATTGAACCATTTACATACGATACCGATTCCCTTTGTCACGCGATACTTTACTTGTCCGAGGTTCGATCATCAGTATCTCCATACCTTGTTCAACCTCTTTACCGACAAGTACTCTTTACTCGTTACCGTGGTATGTCATCTCTTGTGATCCAATCACATGCTTACAAGCTAATCAGACGACATTCCACCGAGAGGGCCCAGAGTATATCTATCCGTCATCGGGATGGACAAATCCCACTGTTGATCCATATGCCTCAACTCACACTTTCCGAATACTTAATCCCATCTTTATAACCACCCATTTACGCAATGGCGTTTGATGTAATCAAAGTACCCTTCCGGTGTAAGTGATTTACATGATCTCATGGTCGAAGGACTAGATAACTATGTATCGAAAGCTTATAGCAAGTTGAACTTAATGACTTGATCTCATGCTACGCTTATTTGGGTGTATGTCCATTATATCATTCACCCAATGACATAACATTGTTATTAACAACATCCAATGTTCATGATCACGAAACCATGATCATCTCGTTAATCAACAAGCTAGTTATACAAGAGGCTTACTAGGGACTCCTTGTTGTTTACATAACACACATGTATCAATGTTTCGGTTAATACAATTATAGCATGGGATGTAAACATTTATCATGAACACCAAGATATAATAATAACTAATTTATTATTGCTTCTTGGGCATATCTCCAACAGTCTTCTCCTAATTGTGCTATCATGTTAGATCTTGTGAGCTGCCTATCATGATCAAGATCATCTATTTGTAATGCTACATGTTGTGTTTGTTGGGATCCGATGAATATTGAATACTATGTCAAGTTGATTATCAATCTATCATATATGTTGTTTATGTTCTTGCATGCTCTCCGTTGCTAGTAGAGGCTCGGCCAAGTTGATACTTGTGACTCCAAGAGGGAGTATTTATGCTCGATAGTGGGTTCATGCCTCCATTAAATCCGGGACGAGTGACGGAAAGTTCTAAGGTTGTGGATGTGCTTGTTGCCACTAGGGATAAAACATCGATGCTTTGTCTAAGGATATTTGTGTTGATTACATTACGCACCATACTTAATGCAATTGTCTGTTGTTTGCAACTTAATACTGGAAGGGGTTCGGATGATAATCCGAAGGTGGACTTTTTAGGCATAGATGCATGCTGGATAGCGGTCTATGTACTTTGTCGTAATGCCCTGATTAAATCTCATAGTATTCATCATGATATATGTATGTGCATTGTTATGCCTTCTTTATTTGTCAATTGCCCAACTGTAATTTGTTCACCCAACATCTGTTTATCTTATGGGAAAGACACCGCTAGTGAACTGTGGACCCTGGTCCAATTCTTTACATCTGAAATACAATCTACTCGCAATTGTTCTTTACTTGTTCTTCGCAAACAATCATCATCATCCACACTATACATCTAATCCTTTGTTTACAGCAAGCCGGTGAGATTGACAACCTCACTGTTACGTTGGGGCAAAGTACTTTGATTGTGTTGTGCAGGTTCCACGTTGGCGCCGGAATCCCTGGTGTTGCGCCGCACTACACTCCGCCACCAACAACCTTCACGTGCTCCTTGACTCCTACTCGGTTCGATAACCTTGGTTTCTTACCGAGGGAAACTTACTTGCTGTGCGCATCACACCTTCCTCTTGGGGTTCCCAACGGACGTGTCAACTACACGCTAGCAAGTAAATTTCTGGCGTCGTTGCCGGGGAGATCAAGACACGCTGCAAGGGGAGTCTCCCACATCCAATCTCTTTACTTTGTTTTTTTCTTGCTTTGTTTTACTTTATTTACTGCTTTGTTTGCTCTCTATATCAAAAACACAAAAAAATTAGTTGCTAGTTTTACTTTATTTACTGTCTTGTTCTCTATATCAAAAATACAAAAAAAATAGTTACTTGCATTTACTTTATTTACTACTGCTAAAATGAATACTCTTGAGAACACTAAGTTGTGTGATTTCACTAGTTAGGCTTAATGGAAAACAAAAAAAATATTAGAGATCTTTATAGTATTTATCTTGAGTTAGGACATGAGGTGTTTGAAGAGAAAATTAAAAAAACCATGGAACTTTGTTTGCAAAATAGTTGTAGCAATGTTATTAGCATGAACTCTTTAAACACTATTATTGCTAATGCTATGGAAGAATTTAAGCTTGGGGAAGCTGGTTTTGATGAGCATGATATTTTTAGTCCCCCAACCATGGAGGAGAGAATTTACTTTGATGACACGTTTCCTCCCATTTATGATGATAGTGGTATTTTGGTGCCACCTACTATTGAGGATAAAGTTTATTATGATTATACTATGCCTCCTACATTTGATGATTATGGTGATGAGAATAATAATGATAGCTACTTTGTTGAATTTTCTCCCACTACAATTAATAAGAATGACTATGCTTATGTTGGGAGTAGTAATTATTTTATGCATGAGACTCATGATAAGAATGCTTTATGTGATAGTTATATTGTTGAGTTTGTTCATGATGCTACTGGAAATTATTATGAGAGAGGAAAATATGGTTGTAGAAATTTTCATGTTACTAAAACACCTCTCTATATGCTGAAATTTTTGAAGTTACACTTGTTTTGTCTTCCTATGCTATTCACTTTGTTCTTCATTGACTTGTTTATTTACAAGATTCCTTTTCATAGGAAGTGGGTTAGGCTTAAATTTGTTTCATACTTGCTTCTTGATGCTCTCTTTGCTTCAACTCTCATCCTTATGCGAGTGCATCATTAAATTTACTGAGCCCATCTTAATGGCTATAAAGAAAGCACTTCTTGGGAGATAACCCATGTTTTTATTTTTCTACTGTTTTGTTGAGTCTTGGAAGTTGTTACTACTGTAGCAACCTCTCCTTATCTTTATTTTATTGCATTGTTGTGCCAAGTAAAGTCTTTGATAGTAAAGTCAATACTAGATTTGGATTACTGCGCAGGAACAGATTTCTTGCTGTCACGAAATTGAGCCGCCCCTGCTGTAGAAAATTTATAAAAATATGCCAATTTACGTGCGTCATCCTCAAATATGTACGCAACTTTCATTCAATTTGGGCATTTTCATCTGAGCAAGTCTGGTGCCTCTAAAAAATTCGTCTTTACGGACTGTTCTGTTTTGACAGATTCTGCCTTTTATTTCGCATTGCCTGTTTTGCTATGTTTGATGGATTTCTTTGTTCCATTAACTTTCAGTAGCTTTTTGCAATGTCCAGAAGTTTTAAGAATGATTATGTCACCTCTGAATATCTGAATTATGCACTGACCCTCTAATGAGTTTGTTTTGAGTTTGGTGTGGAGGAAGTTTTCAAGGGTCAAGAGAGGAGGATGATACAATATGATCAAGAAGAGTGAAAAGTCTAAGCTTGGGGATGCCCCCGTGGTTCATCCCTGCATATTTTAAGAAGACTCAAGCATCTAAGCTTGGGGATGCCCAAGGCATCCCTTCTTCATCGACAACTTATCAGGTCACCTCTAGTGAAACTATATTTTTATTCCGTCACATCTTATGTGCTTTACTTGGAGCGTCTGTTTGTTTTTGTTTTTGTTTTTGTTTGAATAAAATCGGATCCTAGCATTCTTTGTTTGGGAGAGAGACACGCTCTGCTGTTTCGTATGAACACATATGTTCTTAGCTTTATCTTTAATGTTCATTGCGAAAGTTGAACTATTTCATTCATTGTTATATGGTTGCAAACGGAAAATGCCGCATGTGGTAAATGGTATAATGTCTTGAATAATGTGATACTTGGCAATTGTTGTGCTCATATAGATCATGTTTAAGCTCTTGCATCATGTACCTTGTACCCATTAATGAAGAACTACATAGAGCTTGTTAAAATTTGGTTTGCATGATTGATCTCTAGAGTCTAGATATTTTCTGGTTAAGGTGTTTGAACAACAAGGAGACAATGTAAAGTCTTATAACACTTACAATATGTTCATATGTGAGCTTTTCTGCACCTTTTATACTTGAGTTTGCTTCAAACAACCTTGCTAGCCTAGCCTTGTATTGAGAGGAATTCTTCTCATGCATCCAAATCCTTGAGCCAAAAACTATGCCATTTGTGTCCACCATACCTACCTACTACATGGTATTTCTCTGCCCTTCCAAACTACATTACTTGAGTGCTACCTTTAAACTTCTATCCTTTGTCTTTGCAATATATATCTCATGGGAAAGTAGCCTTAAAAACTATTGTGGTGAAGAATATGTACTTATGTGTCTTATTTCTTAATAAGTTGCTTGTTGAGCGGTAACCATGTTTCTGGGGATGCCATCAACTTTTACACCTTTGTTGAATATCATGTGAGTTGCTATGCATGTTCGTCTTGTCTGAAGTAAGGGCGATTTTCATGATCAAATGGTTTGAGTATGCATATTGTTAGAGAAGAACATTGGGCCGCTAACTAAAGCCATGATTCATGGTGGAAGTTTCAGTTTGGACAATTGATCCTCAATCTCTTATGAGAATTTTAACTGTTGTTGAATGCTTATGCATTAAAGAGGAGTCCATTACCTGTTGTCTATGTTGTCCCGGTATGGATGTCTAAGTTGAGAATGACCAAAAGCGATAAATCCAATGCGAGCTTTCTCCTTAGACCTTTGTACAGGCGGCATAGAGGTACCCCTTTGTGACACTTGGTTGAAACATATGCTATGCAATGATAATCCATGTTAATCCAAGCTAATTAGGACAAGGTGCGAGCACTATTGGTATACTATGCATGAGGCTTGCAACTTATAGGATATCTTATACATAACACATATGATTTATTACTACCGTTGACAAAATTGTTTCTATGTTTTCAAAATGAAAAGCTCTAGCACAAATATAGTAATCCATGCTTCCTCTGCGAAGGGCCTATCTTCTACTTTATTGTTGAGTCAGTTTACCTATTCTTTCTATCCCAGAAGCAAACACTTGTGTCAACGGTGTGCATTGATTCTTACATGTTTACCTATTGCACTTGTTATATTACTTTGTGTTGACAATTATCCATGAGATATATATGTTGAAGTTGAAAGCAACCGCTGAAACTTATATCTTCCTTTGTGTTGTTTCAAAGCTTTCTACTAAGAATTTATTGCTTTATGAGTAACTCTTATGCAAGTCTTATTGATGCTTGTCTTGAAAGTACTATTCATGAAAATTCTTTGCTATATGATTCATTTGTTTACTCATTATCTTCATCATTGCTTCGAATCGCTGCATTCATCTCATATGCTTTACAATAGTATTGATCAAGATTATGATAGCATGTCACTTCGAAATTATCTTTGTTATCGTTTACCTACTCGAGGGCGAGTAGGAACTAAGCTTGGGGATGCTTGATACGTCTCAAACGTATCTATAATATCTTATGTTCCATGCTACTTTTATGATGATACTCACATGTTTTATACACATTATATGTCATTATTATGCATTTTCCGGCACTAACCTATTGACAAGATGCCGAAGAGCTAGTTGCTGTTTTCTGCTGTTTTTGGTTTCAGAAATCCTAGTAAGGAAATATTCTCGGAATTGGATGAAATCAACGCCCAGGGGCTTATTTTTCCACGAAGCTTCCAGAAGACCGAGGGACATACGAAGTGGGGCCACGGGGCACCACCACACTACGGCGGCGCGGCCTAGAGGGGGCCCGAGCGGCCCTAGCGTGTGGGGCCCCCGTGATGCCTCCTGACCTGCCCTTCCGCCTACTTAAAGCCTTCGTCGCGAATACCCCAGTACCGAGAGCCACGATACGGAAAACCTTCCAGAGACGCCGCCGCCAATCCCATCTCGGGGGATTCAGGAGATCGCCTCCGGCACCCGCCGGAGAGGGGAATCATCTCCCGGAGGTCTCTTCATCGCCATGATCGCCTCCGGATCGATGTGTGAGTAGTCCACCCCTGGACTATGGGTCCATAGAAGTAGCTAGATGGTTGTCTTCTCCTCATCGTGCTAACATGTTAGATCTTGTGAGCTGCCTATCATGATCGAGATCATCTATTTGTAATGCTACATGTTGTGTTTGTTGGGATCCGATGAATATTGAATACTATGTCAAGTTGATTATCAATCTATCATATATGTTGTTTATGTTCTTGCATGCTCTCCGTTGCTAGTAGAGGCTCTGGCCAAGTTGATACTTGTGACTCCAAGAGGGAGTATTTATGCTCGATAGTGGGTTCATGCCTCCATTAAATGCGGGACGATGACGAGAAAGTTCTAAGGTTGTGGATGTGCTGTTGCCACTAGGGATAAAACATCGATGCTTTGTCTAAGGATATTTGTGTTGATTACATTACGCACCATACTTAATGCAATTGTCTGTTGTGACGCCCCGGAACCAGTATCCTGAGGATTCCAGCGATCCCGCCGAAATCCGCACGATATCGATTCTGAGACGCCCTCCGACACGACGTGCGCGACAAATCACACACGTGATGCCAGAGGAATTAACACGAGCGGTAACATTACAACAGGATTACAATAGAGCCCACAAGATACATATATTACAACAACGACTCCAACGAGTCAAGATACAAATATACAATACAAAGATCCAAATCATACGGAAGATCAAATACGTCCGAGTACGGACAAGATACAAATTGGACTAAGAGTCCCGAAGATAACCAATGGCGTCCATAACCCTGCCCGAGCCAAGCCGGAAGGGTAACCTTGCTAACATCGTCATCTCGTACCTGTCAAAGTCGGGCCATCGGTTGCCGACAAAAAGGGAGGAAGCAAAAGAGAAAAAGGAAAGGCGAGAGTAAGTACCAAGGAACGAACTCCGGCACGTACTTAGCGAGACTAGAAATGGCTATGCTCGCCGAGCGAGTATACATATATATCGCCTGGGGCTATATGGTAGGTTTAGCGGCAGCAAAACTATAACCAATAGAGACACGCTACAACATCCGTCTACTCAGAGAAGATAAGAGAGCGCATAAGGTAACAGATAAAATACTACACAAACATAACCCAGCCAAATACACATATCCCCTTCAACAATTGCGAAGAGGCAATGTAAAAGGCACTCAACGGTGGACAAGTTTTATTAGGTATCGGTTGTAGTAATGCTATATTACTACGCCAGTTATTATCAAATTATTAACAACAAGTATAAGGTGTAAGTTGTTCTATGATCAAGGTATACAATTCCAAGTTGTCCATAACCGCGGACACGGCTTATCGATAAGATGTACACCCTGCAGGGGTTGCCCAAATGTAACCATACGCATGCTCGACCCACTTACGACAGGTGGATGTCTCACAACAAGACCGTTCCCAGTTCAACAAGAAAGTCTAGGGGGCCACCCGACTAAGCTACCCGTAACGAAGTCCGGCCGTACTCCGAAGCGGACTCAGGGTTTGCGACGGCGGCTAGGCGTGCGAACCACACACTTTCGCTAAACGTCCCGCGGGGTACAGTACAGAATATAAACACCCGAAGGCAACAGGAAGTAAACACCCGAAGGCAACAGTAAGTAAAGCATGGCATACATGGCATAGGCAAATAAAACCAAGGTTGTGGCCCCCTTTTCAACTGACTTGAGAAAAGGTAATGGGTGAGGGGGGGGGGTTCCAATAATCGTCCCCACGCATGGGTAGAGCGCTCAAACTCGGAACAGATAACAAGAACTCGGGTCCTAGGGGACATTAGCGAGTCAAAGTTCCGATGCTTTCGCAAAGGGGCTCACAGATGCCTCTGCTTACAATTTTAGTTGTTAACAATTAAGTAAAGCATGTGTATCTCCAACAACCGATATAGCATGTGATAACCTCCCAACAACCCAACATATCTCGATAACGGATCGAGATAAACAACGAAGCCTAAACACGCCTACGACTCGCAAGGCTCAAACATCAAGCAACGGCTATGGATAAGGAATGGTGCATATAGGATTATTATGGTAAACAAGTGGAATAGGATACGTGACTCGATAAAGAATCGCAACATAAGGATAGCAATGCGAGGGAGAGAGTAAAATAGGTGAAGAGAGAGGGCTCGCTCGTGAAAAGCTGCAGAAGAACTTGTCGTATCTCACAACACCACTTCGTGATCCTATCCGGGAAGAAGCAAATGCTGGAACAAGCAACGGATCCAAAGCTTACAACTACGAAAGAAGAACCGGCATGCTCAAGATGATATGCATGGCATGGCAATGATGATGCGATGCAACTATCCAATTTAAGCGGGATCAGAACCCCGGACAAACAATTATTAGATTCGAGTTATTTATCTACCCCGCAAATTAAATGTTGGTTAGCATGGCATGGGTGATCTACGGCAAAATTAAATGGAACCGGGATAAGAGATAAGCAATCCCGCACAATTCCATATTTAATTATTAGGTGAATCGCTATTACCCAAACAACTACATATGCGATGCACAAGATGATAGGCGATGCACATATGATGATATGATTGATGCAACAAGATAGATGCATATTTATAAAATAGGTTGGCTTAGGGTCGGGGTCTCACGGTAGCGAAACCAAGGTGGGCGCCGGATTCGGAGAGGTAGATGAAGAAGATGAAGTCGGATCCGTGAACGGTCTTCGAAACCGGGAAGGAGAACTTGAGGTTCCTTCTTCGATGTCGGTGGCGGACTTGGAATGGCGCCGGTGAACTTGGAATTGAAACCGAGGTTGACGACGTTGGTTTCGTGAGGAAGAGCCCGAGGATTTTCACATGGCAACATCTTCAACACGCAGCAGCAGCACACACGGTTAACTTCCTCGAAGGACTTGGCAGATGTGCACGGTGTATCCCAACATCATCGCAGCACAGGGTCACCAACAGACCACCGGAGTACAAGGACGCGCAGGACGAGAGGCCCTTAGCGGTAAGGTTCCACGGAAGGAGCGACATGGACGTGGTCACACCACAGACTCAAGCACAGCAGTAGCACGACAGCGTCCGTGCTGCTCGAGGAAGGAGACGCCAAGACGCTAGGCGGTGCTGTGTCGAGGCAGAGCCGAGCGATGCTGCGACTGGGGCAGAGAGAGGCGCCAGTGACGCACGGTTGGACGAGGAAGGTCCGCGCGCGCGGTCGATGAAGAGCAGGGCGCGGGGAGGCAGAGCAGCACACGATGGGAGGCATAGCGCGCGGCCAGACGACGGGAAGACGGCGGCGCAGCTCACGGAAGGACGTGCAGGGACGCGGGGAAGGAGGTGGAACGAGGTCGGAGGAGGCCGGCGTCGGTGCTATGTGCTCGCGCGAGGAGGAGCAGAGATCGAGGAGGTTGCCGGCGTCCTTGTTGAGCAGCTCGAGCGCGGACCTTGGGGAGGAACGGTGAGGGTGGCCGGCGGCGACGCTGGAGGCGGGAGAGAGGTGCGGCGTGAGGGAGACGAGCGACCGAGAGGGAGGCGTCGAGTGGGCGTCGCGGCTCGGGCTCGGGATCGAGAGGGAGAGAGCAGAGAGCGGAGAGGGGTGGAAGGACCCGATGGCGAAAATTGCCGGCGGCGCGGGGGGCTTCTTGCAAAAAGGCTAGGGGGAGTTTGGTTGGGGCTAGGGTTTGCCAGGGGAGGTCCGGGTGGGCCGGTCTGGCCTGGCTCGGCTGGGCCTTGCTGGGCTGGACCGGTTGGGAGGTCTTCTCCCTTATTTTTTTAATTTTATTCAAAAACTGTTTTCTGTTTTTATTTCCTGGGTGTTTTAAAACCATTTTAAAATAGTTTTGATACCAGAAAATACTAGAGAAATATAGATTTAGTTTTGGGATGAAAAGGAGAGAATAATTTTAGCAATGAAAATAATGTTTAATAAAATAATTTTGCGGACAAAAATATGCATGATGACATGATGACTTGGAACGACACGGAAAAACGAGCGGCAAAGAAAAACAAATCTATGGGGTTTTTCCGGGTCGTTACAAACGACACCACTAACAAGGAACCTCGCCCCGAGGTTCCACCTCAAGGTACGGGGGAGAGAGGTGAACTATCGAGTCTTCAGGCGACGTGTCGATCTCCTCGACACCACTAACAAGAATTGTTGCTCCATGTAGAACGGTCGACACCACTAACAAGGGTTGTTGCTCACGTCGACGAGGATGACTCCGGAGAAACAAAGGAGGGAGTAATAGTCACATGGATCCACCTATTCAACGTAACAAAAGCGAATAATAAGAGTAGTCGGTATGGTGATCAGTCCATCCCGCACTCAAAGTATTACTCTGCACATGAATAAGAGAATCACGTAACCAACTCCTGGAATCCAGATTGGTGATCTTGTCAATCATTGATGGCAAAGGTTGGTCAAAGCACAGAGAATTGAGGAGAGATAACGGAAACGAAGATGATGGCAACGGAGAAACAAGGTTATCCGCCGTGGATGTTCTTCTGTCGGAAATCTTCAGGGATCAGACCTATTAGGTGAAAGGCTTAGATCGTCCAACCCACGTCGGAACCTAAGACTCGGAAAAACTCAGATAAGAGAGAAGACTCAAAACTCGCATAGGTAAGAAGAGAAAGAATATAGGTAAGGAGAAAAACAGAGCTAATCAGATCAATCCAACGAGTTTTCAGAAAATACTTTTAACACTAGACACAACGTCCGTTGGCAAGGTTATCCTACAGGCTGGACTAGTGGGGTACCGTCAACCTGAGCTCTGATACCAACTTGTGACGCCCCGGAACCGGTATCCTGAGGATTCCAGCGATCCCGCCGAAATCCGCACGATATCGATTCTGAGACGCCCTCCGACACGACGTGCGCGACAAATCACACACGTGATGCCAGAGGAATTAACACGAGCGGTAACATTACAACAGGATTACAATAGAGCCCACAAGATACATATATTACAACAACGACTCCAACGAGTCAAGATACAAATATACAATACAAAGATCCAAATCATACATAAGATCAAATACGTCCGAGTACGGACAAGATACAAATTGGACTAAGAGTCCTGAAGATAACCAGATGGCGTCCATAACCACTGCCCAGGCCAAGCCGGAAGGGTAACCTTGCTAACGTCGTCATCTCGTACCTGTCAAAGTCGGGCCATCGGTTGCCGACAAAAAGGGAGGAAGCAAAAGAGAAAAAGGAAAGGCGAGAGTAAGTACCAAGGAACGAACTCCGGCACGTACTTAGCGAGACTAGAAATGGCTATGCTCGCCGAGCGAGTATATATATATATCGCCTGGGGCTATATGGTAGGTTTAGCGGCAGCAAAACTATAACCAATAGAGACACGCTACAACATCCGTCTACTCGGAGAAGATAAGAGAGCGCATAAGGTAACGGATAAAATACTACACAAACATAACCCGACCAAATACACATATCCCCTTCAACAATTGCGAAGAGGCAATGTAAAAGGCACTCAACGGTGGACAAGTTTTATTAGGTATCGGTTGTAGTAATGCTATATTACTACGCCAGTTATTATCAAATTATTAACAACAAGTATAAGGTGTAAGTTGTTCTATGATCAAGGTATGCAATTCCAAGTCGTCCATAACCACGGACACGGCTTATCGATAAGATGTACACCCTGCAGGGGTTGCCCAAATGTAACCATACGCATGCTCGACCCACTTACGACAGATGGATGTCTCACAACAAGACCGTTCCCGAGTTCAACAAGAAAGTCTAGGGGGCCACCCGACTAAGCTACCCGTAACGAAGTCCGGCCGTACTCCGAAGCGGACTCGGGGTTTGCGACGGCGGCTAGGCGTGCGAACCACACGCTTTCGCTAAACGTCCCGCGGGGTACGGTACGAGAATATAAACACCCGAAGGCAACAGGAAGTAAACACCCGAAGGCAACAGTAAGTAAAGCATGGCATACATGGCATAGGCAAATAAAACCAAGGTTGTGGCCCCCTTTTCAACTGACTTGAGAAAAGGTAATGGGTGAGGGGGGGGTCCCAATAATCGTCCCCACGCATGGGTAGAGCGCTCAAACTCGGAACAGATAACAAGAACTCGGGTCCTAGGGGACATTAGCGAGTCAAAGTTCCGATGCTTTCACAAAGGGGCTCACGGATGCCTCTCGCTTACAATTTTAGTTGTTAACAATTAAGTAAAGCATGTGTATCTCCAACAACCGATATAGCATGTGATAACCTCCCAACAACCCAACATATCTCGATAACGGATCGAGATAAACAACGAAGCCTAAACACGCCTACGACTCGCAAGGCTCAAACATCAAGCAACGGCTATGGATAAGGAATGGTGCATATAGGATTATTATGGTAAACAAGTGGAATAGGATACGTGACTCGATAAAGAATCGCAACATAAGGATAGCAATGCGAGGGAGAGAGTAAAATAGGTGAAGAGAGAGGGCTCGCCTGTGAAAAGCTGCAGAAGAACTTGTCGTATCTCACAACACCACTTCGTGATCCTATCCGGGAAGAAGCAAATGCTGGAACAAGCAACGGATGCAAAGCTTACAACTACGAAAGAAGAACCGGCATGCTCAAGATGATATGCATGGCATGGCAATGATGATGCGATGCAACTATCCAATTTAAGCGGGATCAGAACCCCGGACAAGCAATTATTAGATTCGAGTTATTTATCTACCCCGCAAATTAAATGTTGGTTAGCATGGCATGGGTGATCTACGGCAAAATTAAATGGAACCGGGATAAGAGATAAGCAATCCCGCACAATTCCATATTTAATTATTAGGTGAATCGCTATTACCCAAACAACTACATATGCGATGCACAAGATGATAGGCGATGCACATATGATGATATGATTGATGCAACAAGATAGATGCATATTTATAAAATAGGTTGGCTTAGGGTCGGGGTCTCACGGTAGCGAAACCAAGGTGGGCGCCGGATTCGGAGAGGTAGATGAAGAAGATGAAGTCGGATCCGTGAACGATCTTCGAAACCGGGAAGGAGAACTTGAGGTTCCTTCTTCGATGTCGGTGGCGGACTTGGAATGGCGCCGGTGAACTTGGAATTGAAACCGAGGTTGACGACGTTGGTTTCGTGAGGAAGAGCCCGAGGATTTTCACATGGCAACATCTTCAACACGCGGCAGACGGCACACACGGTTAACTTCCTCGAAGGACTTGGCAGATGTGCACGGTGTATCCCAACATCATCGCAGCACACGGTCACCAACAGACCACCGGAGTACAAGGACGCGCAGGACGAGAGGCCCTTAGCGGTAAGGTTCCACGGAAGGAGCGACATGGACGTGGTCACACCACAGACTCAAGCACAGCAGTAGCACGGCGGCGTCCGTGCTGCTCGAGGAAGGAGACGCCAAGACGCTAGGCGGTGCTGTGTCGAGGCGAGCCCGAGCGGTGCTGCGACTGGGGCAGAGAGAGGCGCCAGTGACGCACGGTTGGACGAGGAAGGTCCGCGCGCGCGGTCGATGAAGAGCAGGGCGCGGGGAGGCAGAGCAGCGCACGATGGGAGGCATAGCGCGCGGCCAGACGACGGGAAGACGGCGGCGCAGCTCACGGAAGGACGTGCAGGGACGCGGGGAAGGAGGTGGAACGAGGTCGGAGGAGGCCGGCGTCGGCGCTATGTGCTCGCGCGAGGAGGAGCAGAGATCGAGGAGGTTGCCGGCGTCCTTGTTGAGCAGCTCGAGCGCGGACCTTGGGGAGGAACGGTGAGGGTGGCCGGCGGCGACGCTGGAGGCGGGAGAGAGGTGCGGCGTGAGGGAGACGAGCGACCAGAGGGAGGCGTCGAGCGGGCGTCGCGGCTCGGGCTCGGGATCGAGAGGGAGAGAGCAGAGAGCGGAGAGGGGTGGAAGGACCCGATGGCGAAAATTGCCGGCGGCGCGGGGGGCTTCTTGCAAAAATGCCAGGGGGAGTTTGGTTGGGGCTAGGGTTTGCCAGGGGAGGTCCGGGTGGGCCGGTCTGGCCTGGCTTGGCTGGGCCTTGCTGGGCTGGACCGGTTGGGAGGTCTTCTCCCTTATTTTTTTAATTTTATTCAAAAACTGTTTTCTGTTTTTATTTCCTGGGTGTTTTAAAACCATTTTAAAATAGTTTTGATACCAGAAAATTCTAGAGAAATATAGATTTTGTTTTGGGATGAAAAGGAGAGAATAATTTTAGCAATGAAAATAATGTTTAATAAAATAATTTTGCGGACAAAAATATGCATGATGACATGATGACTTGGAACGACACGGAAAAACGAGCGGCAAAGAAAAACAAATCTATGGGGTTTTTCCGGGTCGTTACATCTGTTGTTTGCAACTTAATACTGGAAGGGGTTCGGATGATAACCTGAAGGTGGACTTTTTAGGCATAGATGCATGCTGGATAGCGGTCTATGTACTTTGTCGTAATGCCCTGATTAAATCTCATAGTATTCATCATGATATATGTATGTGCATTGTTATGCCTTCTTTATTTGTCAATTGCCCAACTGTAATTTGTTCACCCAACATCTGTTTATCTTATGGGAGAGACACCGCTAGTGAACTGTGGACCCCGGTCCAATTCTTTACATCTGAAATACAATCTACTGCAATTGTTCTTTACTGTTCTTCGCAAACAATCATCATCATCCACACTATACACCCAATCCTTTGTTTACAGCAAGCCGGTGAGATTGACAACCTCACTGTTACGTTGGGGCAAAGTACTTTGATTGTGTTGTGCAGGTTCCACGTTGGCGCCGGAATCCCTGGTGTTGCGCCGCACTACACTCCGCCACCAACAACCTTCACGTGCTCCTTGACTCCTAATGGTTCGGTAACCTTGATTTCTTACTGAGGGAAACTTACTATTGTGCGCATCACACCTTCCTCTTGGGGTTCCCAACGGACGTGTCAACTACACGCTAGCACTGGCCGCACCCCATAGAGGCCGGCCGCCCCCTCTCCCCAAACCCTAGCCGCCCCACTCCTCCCGCTCTCCCGCAACGCTTAGCGAAGCTCCGCCGGAGATCTCCATCGCCACCGACACCACGCCGTCGTGCTGCCGGATTCAAGGAGGAGCTACTACTTCCGCTGCCCGCTGGAACGGGGAGGTGGACGTCGTCTTCATCAACACCGAACGTGTGACCGAGTACGGAGGTGCTGCCCGATTGTAGCACCGTCAAGATCTTCTACGCGCTTTTGAAAGCCGCAAGCGATCGTCTACCGCAGCAACAAGAGCCTCATCTTGTAGGCTTTGGAAATCTTCAAGGGTGAGTCTCGATCATCTCCTCGTTGCTCCCATCTTCTAGATTGCATCTTGGCTTGGTTTGCGTTCTCGCGGTAGGAAAATTTTTGTTTTCTATGCAACGTATCCCTACGAGTGGTATCAGAGCCGTGTCTATGCATAGATGGTTGCACGAGTAGAACACAATGGTTTTGTGGGCGTTGATGCTTATGTTGTCTTTAGTTTGAGTACTTTGCATCTTTGTGGCATAGTGGGATGAAGTGGCTCGGGCTAACTTTACATGACCGCGTTCATGAGATTTGCTCCACGCTCGATATGCAACTTGTATTGCATAAGTGGCTTTGCGTGTCTGTCTCTCCTACTATAGTGAAGATTCAATTTACTCTTCTATTGACAACACTAGTATCACCGTTGTGGTTCATGTTCGTAGGTAGATTAGATCTTACTCGAAAACCCTAAACCACGTAAAATATGCAAACCAAATTAGAGACGTCTAACTTGTTTTTGCAGGGTTTGGTGATGTGATATGGCCATAATGTGATGATGAATATGTATGAGATGATCATTATTGTATTGTGGCAACCGGCAGGAGCCTTATGGTTGTCTTTAAATTTCATGTTGAGTAGTATTTCAAAGAAGTTGTAATAGTTGCTACATGGGAGAACAATCATGAAGACGGCGCCATTGACCTTGACGCTACGCCGACGATGATGGAGATCATGCCCGTTGATGATGGAGATCATGTCCGTGCTTTGGAGATGAAGATCACAGGCGCAAAGACAAACGGGCCATATCATATCACATATGAACTGCATGTGATGTTAATCCTTTTATGCATCTTATTTTGCTTAGATCGCGACGGTAGCATTATAAGATGATCCCTCTCACTAAAATATCAAGATAATAAAGTGTTCATCCTTAGTAGCACCGTTGCCAAGACTTGTCGTTTCGAAGCATCTCGTGATGATCGGGTGTGATAGAATCAACAAGTGCATACAACGGGTGCAAGCCAGTTTTGCACATGCGGATACTAAGGTGGCCTTGACGAGCCTAGCATGTACAGACATGGTCTCGGAACACGTGATACCGAAAGTTAGAGCATGAATCATATGATTGATATGATGAACACTTTGAGTGTTCGCCATTGAAATTACATCTTGTCTCGTGATGATCGGACTAGATGTAGTGGATTTGGTTTGTGTGATCACTAAGACAATGCGAGGGATATTGTTTTGAGTGGGAATTCACCTAGATTTTTAATTTTGTTGAATTAAAATTTGAACTCAATTTGTCATAAACATTAGTCTAAACTATTGCAAATATAAGTTGTAGATATGGCGTCCCCAATCAATTTTCACCAGTTCCTAGAGAAAGAAAAGCTTAAGAGCAACGGTAGCAACTTCACCGACTGGTTCCGTCATGTGAGGATCTTCCTCGCTGGCGGAAATCTGCAATATGTGCTTGATGCACCGCTAGGTGACCCTCCTGCGAAGCCGAAACCGATGAAGTAAAGAATGTTTACGAGACTCGGAAAACTCGGTACTCTCAAGTTCGGTGTGCCATCTTATGCGATCCGGAAGCCGATCTTCAAAAACGTTTTGAGCACCACGATCCTCATGAGTTAGTCAATGAGCTGAAAGCTATCTTTGAAACTCATGCGGCCGTGGAATGCTATGAAGCATCGAAACACTTCTTCGAATCTGCATGATGGAAGAAGGCAGCTCCGTTAGTGAGCACATGCTCGCCATGACCGGGCATGCGAAGAAACTCGGTGATCCGGGAATAGTGATTCCTAACGGATCGGGGATTAATCGTGTCCTTCAATCACTCGCCACCTAGTTACAAGAACTTTGTGATGAACTACAATATGCGGAACATGAACAAAGAGTTACCCGAACTCTTCGCCATGCTGAAATCTGCTGAGATTGAGATCAAGAAAGAGCACCAAGTGTTGATGGTCAACAAGACCACCGAGTTTCAAGAAACGAGGGCAAGTCTAAGGGAAAATTCAAGAAGGGTGGCAAGAAAGCTGCCACGCCTCCTGTGAAACCTAAGACTGGCCCTAAGCCCGATGCTTGAGTGCTATTACTCGCAAGGAGAAGGGACACTGGAAGCGTAATTGCTCCAAGTATTTGGCGGATCCGAAGAGCGGCCTTGTCAAGAAGAAGAAAGAAGGTATATCTGATATACATGTTATAGATGTTTATCTTACTGGTTCTCGTACTAGTACCTGGGTATTTGATACTGGTTCGGTTGCTCATATTTGTAACTCGAAACAGGAACTAAAGAATAAACGAGGACTACTAAAGGATGAAGTGACGATGCGCGTTGGAAATGGATCCAAAGTCGATGTGATCGCTGTCGGCACACTTCCTCTACATCTACCTTCGGGATTAGTTTTAAACCTCAATAATTGTTATTTCGTACCCGCGTTGAGCATGAACATTATATCTGGATCTTGTTTAATGCAAGACGGTTATTCATTCAAGTCTGAGAATAATGGTTGTTCTATTTTTATGAATAATATCTTTTATGGACGAGCACCTGAAAAGAATGGTTTATTTCTGTTAGCTCTCGATAGTAGTGATACACATATTCATAATATTGATGCTAAGCGAATTAAATTGAATGATAATTCTACTTATATGTGGCACTGTCGTCTTGGTCATATTGGAGTGAAACGCATGAAGAAACTCCATACCGATGGATTACTTGAATCACTTGACTCCGAGTCACTTGATAGATGCGAAGCATGTCTAATGGGAAAAATGACTAAGACTCCATTCTCACGGTATTATGGAACGAGCTACTGACTTATTGGAAATCATACATACCGATGTGTGCGGACCAATGAGTGTAGCATCGCGCGGTGGTTATCGTTATGTTCTAACCTTCACGAGATGATCCGAGTAGATATGGGTATATCTATTTCATGAAACATAAATCCGAAAATTTCGAGGAGTTTAAGGAATTCCAAAGTGAAGTAGAAAATCAACGTAACAAGAAGATTAAATTTCTACGATCTGATCGCGGAGGTGAATATCTGAGTTATGAGTTTGGCATGCATTTAAAGAAATACAGAATACTTTCACAATTGACACTGCCGGGAACACCGCAACGAAACGGTGTGTCCGAACGTCGTAATCGAACTCTCTTAGATATGGTTTGTTCTATGATTTCTCTTACTGATTTGCCGTTATCATTTTGGAGTTATGCATTAGAGACAGCCGCATTCACTTTAAATAGAGCACCATCAAAATCCGTTGAAACGACACCGTATGAATTATGGTTTAATAAGAAACCTAAGCTGTCGTTCCTTAAAGTTTGGGGTTCCGAAGCCTATGTAAAAAAGTTACAACCGGACAAGCTAGAACCCGAAGCGGAGAAATGCGTCTTCATAGGGTACCCTAAGGAAACTATAGGGTACACTTTCTATCACAGATCCGAAGGCAAAAAATTTGTTGCTAAGAACGGAACCTTTCTTGAGAAAGAATTTCTCACTAAAGAAGTGACGGGAAGAAAAGTAGAACTCGATGAGATTGATGAATCTTCACTTGTTGATCAGAGTAGCGCAGTACCGGAAGTTGTTCCTGTGCCGCCTACACCGGCAACAGAGGAAGCTAATGATAATGATCATGAAACTTCAAATGAGATAGCTACTGGACCTCGCAGATCGACAAGGGAACGTGCCACTCCTGATTGGTATGATCCTTTTCTAAATGTCATGATTGTGGACAACAATGATGAAGACCCTGCGACGTATGAAGAAGAGATGATGAGCCCAGATTCGAACAAATGGCAAGAAGCCATGAAATCCGAAATGGGATCCATGTATGATAACAAAGTATGGACCTTGGTAGACTTACCTGATAGCCGCAAGGCTGTCGAGAATAAATGGATCTTCAAGAGAAAAACAGATGCCGATGGTAATATTACCTGTCTATAAAGCTTGACTTGTCGCAAAGGGTTTCCGACAAATTCAAGGTGTTGACTACGATGAGACTTTCTCACCTGTAGCGAAGCTAAAGTCCGTGAGGATTTTGTTAGCAATAGCTGCATTTTTCGATTATGAGATTTGGCGGATGGATGTCAAAACGGCGTTCCTTAATGGAGACATTGAGGAAGAGTTGTATATGGTACAACCCAAAGGTTTTGTCGATCCTAAAAATGCTGACAAAGTATGCAAACTTCAGCGTTCAATTTATGGACTGAAGCAAGCATCGAGAAGTTGGAACCGACGCTTTGATAAGGTGATCAAAGACTTCGGGTTTATACGGTGTCATGGAGAGGCTCGTATTTACAAGAAAGTGAGTGGGAGCTCGTAGCATTCCTGATATTATATGTAGATGACATAATGTTGATTGGGAATGATATAGAACTATTAAGCGAGTGTAAAAGGTTATTTGAATAATAGTTTTTCAATGAAAGACCTTGGTGAAGCATCGTATATATTAGGCATCAAGATTTATAGAGATAGATCAAGACGCCTAATAGGGCTATCACAGAGTACATACCTGGACAAGATTCTGAAGAAGTTTAGAATGGACGAAAGTAAGAAAGGATTCTTACCTATGTTACCGTGCAAGGTCTTGAGTAAGACTCAAGGTCCAGCTACAAGCAGAAGAAAGAGAAAGGATGAATCGGATCCCCTATGCCTCGGCGATAGGCTCTATCATGTATGCCATGCTATGTACTAGACCGGATATAGCACATGCTCGTTAGTTTGACTAGCGAGATATCAAAGTGATCCAGGAATGGAACACTTGGACATCGGTCAAGAATATCCTGAAGTACTTGAAAAGAACTAAGGATATGTTTCTTTTTTATGGAGGTGACCAAGAGCTCGGCGTAACCAGCTACACCGATGCAAGTTGGAACACCGATCCCGATGACTCTAAGTCACAATCTGGGTACGTGTTTATATTGAATGGTGCTGCAGATAAGCTGGGCAAGCTCGAAGCAATGCACGGTGGCGAAGTCTTCAACAGAATCAGAGTACATAGCGGCTTCAGAGGCTTCATCAGAAGCGGTATGGATGAAGAGGTTCATTGTAGAGCTCGGTGTGGTTCCTAGTGCATTGGACCCACTAGTCATTTACTATGACAACATGGGTGCCATCGCCAATGCACAAGAACCAAGGTCACACAAGAGGCTGAAGCATATCAAGCTGTGTTATCATTCGATTCGCGAGTACATAGAAGATGGAGAAGTAAAGATTTGCAAAGTACACACTGATCTGAATGTAGCAGATCCGTTGACTAAAGCTCTCCCTAGGGCAAAGCATGACCAACACCGGAATGCCATGGGTGTTAGGTACCTTACAATGTAATCTAGATTATTGACTCTAGTGCAAGTGGGAGACTCGTTGGAGATATGCCCAAGAGGCAATAATAAAAGTGGTTATTATATATCTTTATGTTTATGATAAATGTTTATATACCATGCTATAATTGTATTAACCGAAACATTGATACATGTGTGATATGTAAACAACAAAGAGTCCCTAGTAAGCCTCTTAACTAGCTTGTTGATTAATAGATGATTAGTTTCATAATCATGAGCATTGGATGTTATTAATAACAAGGTTATATCATTATATGAATGATGTAATGGACACACCCAATTAAGCGTAGCATAAGATCACGTCATTAAGTTATTTGCTATAAGCTTTCGTTACATAGTTACCTAGTCCTTTCGACCATGAGATCATATAAATCACTTATACCGGAAAGGTACTTTGATTACATCAAACGCCACTGCATAAATGGGTGGTTATAAAGGTGGGATTAAGTATCCGGAAAGTATGAGTTGAGGCATATGGATCAACAGTGGGATTTGTCCATCCCGATGACGGATAGATATACTCCGGGCCCTCTCGGTGGAATGTCGTCTAATGTCTTGCAAGCATATGAATAAGTTCATAAGAGACCACATACCACGGTACGAGTAAAGAGTACTTGTCGGGAGACGAGGTTGAACAAGGTATAGAGTGATACCGATGATCAAACCTCGGACAAGTAAAATATCGCGTGACAAAGGGAATTGGTATCGTATGTGAATGGTTCATTCGATCACTAAGTCATCGTTGAATGTGTGGGAGCCATTATGGATCTCCAGATCCCGCTATTGGTTATTGGTCGGAGAGAGTTCTCACCCATGTCCACATAGTTCACGAACCGTAGGGTGACACACTTAAGGTTTGATGTTATAATAGTAGAACTTGAATATGGAATGGAGTTCGAAGTATTGTTCGAAGTCTCGGATGGGATCCCGGACATCACGAGGAGTTCCGGAATGGTCCGAAGAATAAGATTCATATATAGGAAGTCATATTCCAAGTTTGGAAATGATCCGGTGCATTTATGGAAGGTTCTAGAAGGTTCTGAAAAGTCCGGAAGAAATCACTTTGGAAGGCGGAGTCCCGGAGGGACTCCACCACCCATGGCCGGCCAACCCTAGAGGGGTGGAGTCCCAAGTGGACTCCACCATAGGGGCCGGCCACCCCCTCATGGAAGGATGGGAATCCCACTTGAGGTGGGAGTCCCACCTTGGGTAGGTTTCCCTACAACATGGAAGGTTTTGGTTGGGGTCTTATTCGAAGACTTGTAGTCCAACACTTGGGGGTTCCACCTATATAATGAGGGGCCAAGGGGAGGGGGCCGGCCACCACAAGCCACCAAGCTGGCCGCACCCCATAGAGGCCGGCCACCCCCTCTCCCCAAACCCTAGCCGCCCCACTCCTCCCCCTCTCCCCCAACGCTTAGCGAAGCTCCGCCGGAGATCTCCATCGCCACCGCCACAACGCCGTCGTGCTGCCGGATTCAAGGAGGAGCTACTACTTCCGCTGCCCGCTGGAACGGGGAGGTGGACGTCGTCTTCATCAACACCGAACGTGTGACCGAGTACGGAGGTGCTGCCCGATTGTAGCACCGTCAAGATCTTGTACGCGCTTTTGAAAGCGGCAAGTGATCGTCTACCGCAGCAACAAGAGCCTCATCTTGTAGGCTTTGGAAATCTTCAAGGGTGAGTCTCGATCATCTCCTCGTTGCTCCCATCTTCTAGATTGCATCTTGGCTTTGTTTGCGTTCTCGTGGTAGGAAATTTTTTGTTTTCTATGCAACGTATCCCTACATCCACGCCGAGTTCCGCCACACCACCGCGTCTCCTGCCATGATCTAGGTGAAGTAGCCGAAGGCCATCGCCACCAGACCCACAGTCCACCGTCGCCACCCCTGGAAGACCCCGCCTCCGCGCGAAGGGAGTCCATGGACGCGCCACCACCGCCCCTGCATTTGGCAGCCGAACGCGGCCGCCACCGCCGACCCCGATGGCGGCAGCGGCTAGGAGGAGGAAGATGGGCCACCTCTTCTTGGGTTCGGGTCGTCGCCCGGAGCGCCTCGCGCGAGACGACCCGGGGCGAAGATGGGAAGGGAGGAGAGGGGATGGGAGGAGGCGGTGGTGGAGGGTGGAGGGGCGGCGGCGGCTAGGTCAGGGGAGAGGCTGCGGCTAGGTCAGGGAAGCTTATGCGGCAATACATATGGCCTTGGGAGATGGGGGAGCATATGTGATCTAAGCGTTAGAAGCCGCGGTAGCTAGATTTTGGTTATCTATCCCTCGTGTTGGGATTCAGAGTGGATGCTCATTCGAGTAGACTCATCCAACAAGGTACGCTAGAAATTACAAAATTTCTTGTGTGTTAATTTTGTTTTTTACAAACAAACCCCACACCATTTTGCCACCGGCATTTGGGATTAGAGCCCTCCCATGAACGAGAATAACACACGGCTTGATATTTGTTTCAAATTGCATACTTAAATGCAGAGTTTTATTGAAGTATTTGGAGAAAGAATATGTTCGATTAGGAACTCAAAGACGGGGCATGTTATGCACTCGGCCTCCTACAGAACCATCGGGCGACGAGGCTGACATACAACTGATCCACCCCTATCGATGACGAGAAAGGAGGACTAGCACTAAGGGCATCTCCAGCAGCCCGACGTATTTCAGTTACGAAAAGTGACCGCGCGTGTCCTTTTGCATTCGCACCGGACGCGAAATTGGCATTTAGGCCACGATTGACCGATTGCGCTCGGGGGTGCCCCTAGCGGCCCGACACATTTTGTTCCGCGAGGCCGATTTGTTTTTTTTTCACCAAAATAGTGCAATATATGAAACAAATAGGACATACAAACAACGAAAGTAGAGGTTCAAAATACTTTATTATTACATCGAAATGAATGCCAAAATCTACGTGCATTGCGATGCATGAAAATAGATAGAGCATAGTTCTTAATTAACAAATAAAATGAGATGAGATTGACTACTCATCATTCTCCTCAATTATTTGCCTTCTCATCATCAGGTTTTAGATCAAAGCAAAAAAAAATATATAACCCAACATTAGTACGAACAAAGAGGAAATTAAAAAAGTCCATAATGCTCCTCAGCGTGTCTATAAATAGCCATAGAACTTTTGGCAATAGACTGACATCACAAATATTGCAAACTAGTCACTTCCAAGGCAAATGTAAACACATACATAGAGAGGGAGAGAATTACAATAACTGTGTTACTAAAAGGAAAGGAAAACTGCAGTCTCAAATCCTGATTAATATTACTACCAATGCCATAGAACAATAAAGATTCTGAACTGCACACCTGATAGTTCAATAGCCTTTGAATGAAGGGTGCCATCTTAATCCTTATCCAAGCATAAAATACAATGCTTTCCAAAGAAATAGTTGATCCACAAAAGATGTTTTCCAATATACCATCAATTTTTTGCAGTCTTGGTACGTTCCAAAATTCGAGCACTGAGGCAGAGCACAAACAAAACAGACAAATGTGTGAGAGAGTGAGAGTGAAATAAGAGATATATGTATTAATTTCGGCGGTCATGCACAAAGAATAGTTTGGCAGCGGAAACCAACCTAGCGGTATGGTGAGAGAATCAGCTATAAGTATGGGGCCTCAATCTCCATAACTCTTGCTTGAGATGGTGAAGAAGCAGAAGAAGTGCGAGTAGGAATCGGGGACATGAAGAGGAAGGGCAAAAAGTATGGACGGAGAATCATGTTGAATAGATAATGCTAAAAATGTAATAATTGATGACATGGAGGAGTATGTGGCTTCAAAAAATTGCAAAAAAAAAGTAGTGGGGGCAACTTAGTAATAGAGGACGATTTCAGATTTTTCCTTCAAAAGTTGATAGAAGACAATAATTCTTGATAATCTCACTAGTGCATGCCTACCTTATGGACATGGATCAAACTCCTCTTCGATGGTGGAGAAATGCTCAATCAACATGACCCTATCACTCAACTGAGGGGTTCATTGGCAATAAAGGGATTACTCATTTCCTAGTCAGTGGTAGAGAACTACAACTCTCCTTCACTGATGCAAATACATTACTGGTAACCTAAAACTTTGGATCATTGTCAGTCTTATCTCCACATGGACAACATATGTTTTGTTTACATCAACAACAAATATCATTTTGTAAAATACTTCAACTCGCATAATTTCAAAACATAGGAACTAACCTACAACAACAATTTCATTCATGACATAGAAAAAATGTCAACTTGACATATTTGATTCACAATATGAACAAATGCACAATGTCATGCTGAAAACAACAATATGTCACCGAAATTAGTCTAAATTTCTAACGTGCAAATTAAAGATTAGTACATTTCTTGGTTAATTCATTTCATTTTCAACAAAGGGCACCGTGATCCACTGGTCTCGCCTCATCTCAGATTTTTGAGAGAAGGATGACACGAAGGAAGATGCAATACTTAGAACATCTAACAAGTCAAATCATCTTAACATTATGCTTCAGAAAGTTACAATAACAATATATTTAATTAATAAGGTGACATGGCACTAAGGTGGTTTTGGTTGAGGAATGGGAGGTGCCAACCCACTCCAGTGGGATTTTTCAGCATAAATATTTTTTCCTGCCTTTTTATATTCATGTTTCATTTAAATATATCCAATTCCCACCAAAATCATGCATGTACGTCACAACATATGGTTCAACACGCATTCATGCACATCACATTCAACTTGATTAACTTTTTCAACATTGAAAACTTCCTGAAGTATCCTTGATTCTATAGAATAATGTCCATTTAGCATGCAAGCATGTGTAACCCTTAAACATTGGAAACATATTGGAGTAGCCTTGGTTTTGTAAATCAATGTTCATTGTTGCATTCATCCCTTGCAACATATTTGGCAAGTTCTCTATTACTTTTTGTTCTGCTAGGTGACTAGAAGAAAGTGGAGTATCTTACTCCTCTTTGTAATGTGGTTGTGATGTTGTATATGCCCCGCTTTGCAAGATTACGATGCTCTACTGGTGGTGGTTCCATCCATGGCGGCAGTGGAAGTGTTTCAATTTTCTAACAAGGTCCAATACTAGGGCTTTTATAATTTATACTAAACTTGTGTGCATACTTATAGCTTATTATACCATAATATCTTAACAAGAATTTTTTTTAGCATGGTTAATCACATGCTGCTAAATATTAAATGTAATGATGTTCTTCATTAAATAGTTCGAATGTACAACACTGGAAAAATACATTATGATATACATATAATATATTTTCTACCAAAATTTAGGTTATTTTAACTTTTTCAGCGTATATTGTGCTTTAGCATGATCTTGAAACCCGGTCCGTATATAGATATAATTTTCTTCATCATATGGTTGCACTGTACAACATTGGAAAAATCACATTACCCTGTACTTAGTATACACTTTCCAGCAAAAGTTAGGTAACTTCCATTTTTTCTTGAAATGATTCCCTTTAACAAGATCTTTAAATCAGTACATTATATGCGAAGGTAAAAACAACAAAATCGCAAGCGTTCTTGAATTATTTTTCAACACTTGCACAAATTTCATAGTGTATTTTTATACTTTGGTGTGTACGTTTGTGTATATTTAATGTTCTTAAATGCTTTGGTCGATATGTCCAAAGAGTGTAGTCTAGCAAATATCTTTGTAGTGGTTGGTACTGTGTAACAATTAGCTAGGCCAATTAAAAACTTCTAGAATGATTGAAACCACCGTACTGATCAATATCAAATGTCTAAGCCACTTGATGTAATCCCCATTAGACCTACGCACCCTTCTTTCGACATGTATGCCTACTTATATAGGATCTACGTAAATCATACATGCGTTCCACACAATCTATCAAACACATTGTTTAAGCCAATTGCATGATCACTGCATGAATGCATGCTCATGTCTTTTGGCGACAGGTCGTCTATGAGTGTCACCGTTGATCTTAGCTAGGCATATCAGTTGAAAATTTAGTCCATAGAAAAATAATCCCTAGGAGTAATTTACATTTTACCTTTTCGAGTAGACGGGTCCCCAACAAGTTTCAAATGACACATTTTAGTTTGGTTTTGGATAAACCCCACACCCTTTTGTCACTGATATTTGGGATTAGAGCCCTCCTATGAACGAGAATGAAACACGGCTTGATATTTGTTTCAAAGTGCATGCTTAAATGTGGAGTTTATCGAAGTATTTGAAGAAAGAATATAAGTCCGGTTCAGGCAGGAACTCAAAGACGGGACCTTCTCTGTTCCGCTCAACCTCCTACGGAACCATCGACCGACGAGGCTGAGATACCGTTGATCCACCCTCACGATGATGAACAAGGAGGACTAGTCACTAAAGTTGTGTGCCACCAATTCGAAAAGCATGTGCTCTTTGCAGCAGACCAGACAACGGCGAAGGACGCGTTCGCCATCATGGTGGTTCGGCAGGAGCATTCATAGGATAATGCTAATGTGAGGACATACTCGTAGATATTGAGGCCTGCAATTACTATGACTCGGAGCATGACCATGAGATTGTGCCTTACCAAGATCAAAGCACATTTGAGACACATGTCCATTCTCTTGGTTGAGGTACATGGATTGTGCCCCATCCCTGAAGGAGGAGAATTCCCACAATGATGATGATGATGATGGCGTCTTGGTTAAACCTGAGATTATTGTTCTTATAAGTCGACTGTGATGAAGGATTGAAGGCAATGTGGCATGGGTGTCTGATAATCCCTAGCCTGTTTCCCAGCATGTGTGGCGTGGCCTGGTTTGGTTGGTTGTTTCGACCACAAGTTATGCTTGGGTATGCGCTGGTTTGTCTGACTTCCAACGTATGTATCGCGTCATGATATCGTGTTCGCGCGTATTTGTTGATTCTTCCTTCTGAAAGTACCTAACTACAATTTCCGGTCATTAAACAATATCGATGTGTCACTGGAGAGACCGCTCGGTGACATGGATGCTGCTTCCCTCAAGCTGGTGCATTTTGGGTACAGGTACTTGCGGGTACCGTATCGGCATAGGTAGGGTATAAGCATATTTTTATACCTATGGATGGTACGGTATCCACATGTGTAGAATATGGACACATTTTCACACCCATGAATATTAATTATACACTATCCATTAAGTTACGGGTAGAGAACATGTTAAGCCCTATATCCGTTGGTATACGCATACCCTACCAGTTTATATATACTGACATGTAGACCTTACTCATAGAGCTCCAACCTATGCAGGGAAGCAGCCATCAGTTTTCATCTATTGTTATTTTGCTAATGCTACTCATCTACTCTTGTTGAATTATTGGTTCTCAAAATTGTGAACTCTAAATTTTGATAATTGTTATGTACTCAACTACGTGTTATTGAGTTAAGATAGTTGATTTTTTTCCTCAAATGTGCTATCAATGAATGTAAAATTGTAAATAATCTGTGTATTATCCTATGTACCCGTTAGGTACTATGCTTACCCGCCAGGTATGAATGTACGTAAAGTTTCACACTAGTGAGTACATATATGGGTAGATTTTTTAGCCACTGACTATATAGGCATGGCTATGATATTTCTCTACCCTTTCATACCCATTGCTATTTTTAATCTTGTCGAGTGCACATGCTCTTTTTTTTAACATGGAGCACCCCGAAGGGCGTAGAAGCATCATTAATTCCAAGTGGTGGGTGTACAATAGGTTACAAAAGACCCCATGAAATAAAGAAATAATACATAGGTCCCTGGTAAATGCAGAAAAGACCTCACTAAGAAAAAGAAGAAAGCAATCAGGTCCTTCTCTATCCCCACCAGCGAGCAAGAGACCAGAGAGCCGCCGTCGCACTCCAAGGCGGGGACAGCACCACTTGCTTCAAAGTCGACGAAGAACGCGGCCTCCAATCTCCGAGAGGGCCTCCGATGGAGGTTGAAACATCGCCATGGTTCAGTGGCGTAGATAACGGCAAGCAAAATCGCCGCCGATGTGATGCTCGAAGAGATCGCTTCAGTAGAGCTCCGGTGCCACTTCCGCATCCCACCCACCATGCAAATTCCCCTGCTTGTCACCACCTTGGCGCTTGGATCCAGGGAAAGCTGCAGAGGAGGCAAAGTCGAAGAAGCAGCAGGGCCAACCCTGCACCGCGACGAAGAAATTGACCCGCCATCGGACCCGAAGAACCTGCCACGGACTCGGGGAGATGAGCGTAGATGATGGCGACGCCGGCGGACCCAGTAGATGAGCTTATTGAGGAAGCTATCCCCGGATCTTCTTCTTCCTTTGACCGTCCACCATGGACGAGTACCGGGAAGGAGAAGCTCCACGATATGGTTGCTGCTCACATGAAACCACATCGGATGACAAAGGAAGAAGGGGAGGGCCTTATTGGCGAAGATGCCACGCCGCCTCCTCGCCGCCTGTCGCCGCTCCTGCCACCGGAGAAGGACAACCACGAAGAAGAAGGTGAGGACGGGCTGGATCTGGCCATGGGGATCCGGCCTCCTACTCGCAGACTCCACTAGGGTAAACAGCAAAGGACTACTAATTACAGGTTGCCAGGCGCCTCTCCATCCTCCGCTCCGGCCGGCAGCGCCGACGGAGAAGATTCTGGGTCGGGCTGGCGAAGGTGGCGACGAGCGGCGGACTCTCAATGTGGGCGAGCTACTGTAGCGAGTTGAGATGGGAGAAGGGGAAAAGTAGCGAGAGTGCCCATGCTCTTATAACGGATTTGGGTGAAGAGGAGCAAATAAGCATGGTACTAATAAACTACTAGAACTTTAACATGTTCTTTACTTTGATATATCTTTTGAATCAGCAAATCAAAGAAGGTCTTACATTTTTTTTTCGAAATGGAGGTTTTACCCTCAGCCTCTGCTGCTAGTAGATTATTGGACAAAGCCTTATAAAGGAGATACCAAGATCAGCTTGAAGCTACCATCCTAGGGACAACTCGCTACACCTACTGTTGAAGGTGGTGATCATGACCATGACACCAACGCTGATCATCTAAAAAACTAAAAGCCTCACCAAACCGCCGATTGGCGAGTAAGGAGCACAACTGGTCTAATAAACCCTGAGCACACACCAACGCACACATTGTAGAGGTTGCTACCTCCATCTTCCGCGAACCCATCTCTGAAAAGGATCGGGTCATTTACCTTGCCAGCCCGCTGTCGACGCCAGACAGCACCACCGCCCTGTGTGCATCCATGACCCTACGTCCCTCGCCAAGACCCCGTTGCATGATGCCGCCGAGACTCGTCATCGTAGATGGTAGATGACAAGCCACTCCACCTTGGTCCCCTTGCAAGAAACATGCAGAGACTGACGCCCAGCCACGAAGCCGTCCACATGTCCATCCAACCAATGAATGTCTCCAAATATGATGCCCTCAAGGGGGTGACGATGCAAGCGTCGCCATCATCCGATCCAGGAGGGCCCCAAAACTCCTCCAACAAGAGCTAGGACGCCCACGAACGCTGATGTCAATGGTGGCCTCCCCTAGATTTGAGGTTCCCCTGGAAACAATCGAGCGAGAGACGCCCCCACCATCGCCTCCACCGAGGAATATGACACCCACGGGTGTCGTCGTTGATGGTGGCATCCTCACCTCCTTCAGCAGATGTACCACCGTCTCCTCCTCACCATGGAAGGTGGAGGAGGCCACATCGATGCATAACCGGCGCCATGGTAACACACACACGCCGTCCCGAGGCGCCCGCTCAAGCTCCGTTGCCGCAGCCACGGCAGAGGGACATCCCGCCGCCACCATCATTTCCCCGCATGGGCTTTGCCCTGCTAGGATCCGGCGGCAGCGGGAGGGGAGATGGGTAAGGTCTTACACTTAGATCTCAAATATAATTCTTCTATTCCTGCCTCAAGGAACCTAACGTCGTTTTCGTTCGAATCAGCACTCGTCTCAGAAGGGAACGCACTGTGGCACACGATGTTTCCTTTTCTGAGTTTTGTCTGTTACATAGGTCAACGTGGTGTGACCGTTTTTGCTGCTTCATCTTTGTCACTGAAGAATAGTAAGCGTAAAAGTTTTCTTGTTAAATTCTTCTAGTTTTCTCGCGAATAATCCACATTCAGACTGTCGAGAAGCTGATTATTTCAAGCAAGACTGGAGCAAATGGAAAGAACGTTTTGACCAATTTTGTCTTTACTACTCCCGTCCGTGATGTAGGACAATCAGACATGGAACGTTCCTACACAAGGGACATGTTGGGGCGAGAAACAGACTAGTGTAAAGAGGACCGGATTCTGATTTCCTCAACTTCCCATGATCTTGAGGAGAGGTGAGGGAGGGATTGTTAAAGATAGGGCTATTCTTATAGGAAGGGACGGCTATTCTGCCCAATCTTCATCCATTTTGGAAAATACAAATTTAACCAAAGCCTGGGGAAAAATATTGATCTTTTGGATAAACAAAATAAAATGTAGATACAAGAAAATATTGATTTTGATGGCATCTATGAGAGAACATGAACTTATGTAGTGGTGCATTTCCGGTTGCCGGGAGCATCCTCCTTTTCGAAAAAAAATATAAGGGTGCATTTGGATGGCACGGGAGGAGTAAATGAAATCAGATGTTTCGAGAAAATTACCGCAAAGTGTAAGAAATAGGGAGAATGCGCTTTGAATTTCATATAAAAGGGAACGAAGTATGAACTCATATTAGGGTGTCTTTGTTTCGAAGGATTTCCATAAGAACTTTAGAGGACGTAAATCTTGACAAGTTTTCTTTCATGAGCTGAGTGATTTGTATGTAGGATTGAGTCACATAATCTTTTTACACAAGCATGTGTTTACACTAAGAAAATATCCCATTCAAACCTCTTGGGAAAATATCTTTTGTTTTTCCTGTTATCAAGTAGAAGTTGTGTAGGTGTGAAATTGCATCCTTGCATCTTTTTTAAACAGATGGCATTATGCCCGACTTTAAATTAATAAAGTGTTAAACAACCGAGAGATAAAATTTTCCGATGAGCATGGTTAGAAAGACCACAAATATTCTCCCAAAAATGTGGTAAAAAAATTATTAATAGGAAATGTAGAACCTCAATCATCTGATCAATGGAGTTGTCATAATAGGAAAAATGTAAGAGGAAAATTGCTCCTCCTATGTATGCCCCATGTGTCGGCTCACAGTTAGGTTAAGGAATAGCGTGATATGAAGGTTTACACTTTTCTTTCGAGAAAATGTATGCGGGGCCTAAGGTTAAGGCCAAACAGAGTCCCCTCGACTGGCTATGTCCTGCGGGATTTTGTCTTCGATGTCATCCTGCATCGTGATCCACTTTATACATAATTGCATTGTTTTCTTTTGTTCTTACAATAGCTATAGCTTGAAAAATATAACAATAAATTGGTTCACTTTTATGAATACATAAAACTTCATGCACAATCTATTGGTATTGTTTTCATCAATTTTGGTCCCTTTTTAGCCTTATAATTATTTTATTTTGTAATACAACTAGAGATTAGAGCATATGTATCTTTGTGGAAATCTATGTACTTTACCAAGTGACTCCAACCCCAACAAAGATCGAGTGTTTCAGCTAGAAGTTGATTTGACTAGTATTTTTCAAATTGTAGCCCCACTTCAATTACTTGGCAGAAATTAAACTAGATCTTGTAGTAAGTATTCTCTATGTCCCATATTATAAGAAGTTATTACAATCAATATAGTAATGTATTATTTGCAATAACATCTTATATTATAGAACGGAGGGACCTTTCAATGGACTCAGGGCTGGCCCTAGTGGGTGGGCAGGGTGTGCGACTGCCCAGGGCCCAAAAAATCTGGGGGGCATCCCAAATATATGTACATGTATATATACATGCTAGGCCAGCTGAAAGAAAAGGCATGTTGGCTGCTGCCTGCTGATTGGACTTTACATGATGTGATGAACCCTTGAGTCCTTACATAACTAACTAAAACTTAATGCGAGGAACCGATCGATGGATCTAGGGAGTAATTTCCTCTTTGCTTCATATTCCACGCAGCTAAACAGATCCTGGTTCCAAGACGACTAGGCGACTTGACAACTCGACGAGAGATAAATCAGCAAAATTCTTTCTAATATTTTAGATAGAAGAAACATTTCTTCTATCTAAAATATTAGAAAGAATGTACTCTTCTATCCAAATCTAATTTGCATCGATAAAATAAATCCAAATTCCTGCAGTAGATGAATAATTGCAAATTTTTGTGTGTACGAGATTAGAATAACTTCAAAATAACTGACATAATTTTTTATTTTTCCTGATCAGAAAAATATATGAAAAAGAAAGGAGGTAGAAAAATTTTGGGATAGTTCCAGCGCCGGTTCACATCCTCTTTTCCTTCTCATTGGAAGGGATCGATCGATCCTGAACAAACAGCCCCTCATCCTGAATTCCTACTCAATCTACTATCATCTTCGGCTCTTTCTGCTGTCTCCACCGATTAGCGCTCCGCCGATCCTCATCGCCGTCCGCCCCCGCCGGTAACAGACTAACCGTTCGCGACTGCCCACTAAAAATACTCTTTTATTTCTAGGTAATTTTCCTCGAACTTATTTGAAGGAGAGATTTAAAGAACTCATGATGTTTAAAGATATCCTTTGTTTTTTATTGATTTCGCGCACCCTGAAATCTTTAAGTCACTACAAGAAAAGTTCTGATAGACAACGTCTCAAAATCGTCCGCTAAGGGGTATTTTTCGTCGCCTATGGGCCTAACCCGACGATATGGGTTCTGTTGTGGAAACTGCGTCAGGCA